>NC_091752.1:8131374-8296374 GCF_043380555.1 Nothobranchius furzeri
TATCTTTCTGTATTTAATCACACCTCAAAGAGAACGTCTGCCACCAAACCGCTCTCCTTCTGTAAAAAACAAAAACAAGGCCAACTCCTCAGGCTCCTACAGTCAACAGAAAAACTGGACAGGCAGTAAAGAGACTCCTGAGACAGCGTTGTCTCATCAGGCAGGTATTTGGAAATTCCAGTCAGACCGGCAGAGGTAAAAGAAAACATTCACTGTACAACAGCTGAGATGGGGGTGTGTGTCCATTTATCGTGACTCATTCAGTTCTGGTTGTCAGGAAGTCCAGAATCCAGACGGCAAGATTTCTACTAAGTTGGAACCGCTCCAGGAGCCTTTTGGTTAAAACATGCGGATGAAGGAGGCTGATGAGAAATCACCAGAAGTATCCCGGCATCAGATCCAGCAGGGTCACTGAGGCAAACTGTGATGCATCAGGTGCATGTTCGGTTTGCCTCAGAACCCCTGACTCAATGTCAGAGCCACAGGTCGAAGATCGATGATGTTATTAACTAGTTAGTACTAGTAGCAGTAGTAGTAGCAGCAGCAGTTCTAATATTATTAGGATGGTGGGAGCTTTCTTCAGCTGAATGAAGATAAGACTGAGATCCTCATGGTTGCCCCAGACAAGCTGGTTCCCAAAGTCAGAGACTCTCTTGGTCAGCTTGCTTCTCACACCAAACCTTCCGTCAGGAATCTTGGCGTGACCTTTGACCCAGCTCTCACCCTGGATTCTCATGTCAGTTCCCTTGTTGGCTCTTCCTTCTTCCATCTCAGGAACGTTGCTAAGCTGACTCCCATTCTGTCCTGCTCTGAACTTGAGACAGTTCCACTGATGATCTCTCTCTGATTTTTTTTCTCTCCCTTTCCTCACATTTTTTAACCGCAACTTTTTTCAATCATTTTTACTATATTTCATCTTTTTTATTATAACTTATTTTGTTCTTGTGAAGCGTCTCATGATTTAATTCTTGAGAGATGCTATAGAAAAGATTGTTTCTTTTTCTGTCACCCCCAGGAACCTCTGGAAGATGATGGACCGCAGCCTCCCGAGGAACTTCTGCTCTGGGCCTTCTTGTACAAGAGCTGATCATTGTATGTCCAGTCCAGTTTATCGTCCACCTACAGTACGGGTGAAATGTTTGGACACACCTTCTCATTCAGTGTGTTTCCTTTACTTTCATGACCATTTACAAACGGCCAACAAGTGCTAAACAACTCTGGGAACTCCTTCAAGACGGTTGGAAAACCATCTCTGGTGACTACCTCTGGAAGCTCATCAAGAGAATGCCAAGAGTGTGTAAAGCAGTAATCAGAGCGAAGGGTGGCTATTTGAAGAAAACAGAAAATAAAACATGTTTTCAGTTATTTCACCTGTTAAGTACATAACTCCTCATGTGTTCATTCATAGTTTTGCTGCCTTCAGTGAGAATCTCCCAATGGTCATGGTCATGAAGATAAAGACAACACATTGGACGAGAAGGTGTGTCTTGCAGAGTCCACCATTTTCCACAGTGCCAGCCTCGCTGTGCTGAGGGGACGGTTTGGCAACCTGCAACGGTGCCCTCTGCTGGCTGGTAGATGTAAACACAGACCATGTGTCGTGCCCGTCAAAATGAATACTTGATTTTTTTTTATTAAAATAGGTTTTAAAGGAAATGCTGGAGGTGTTATTTTAAAAACCATAACTTTTTATTAAATTGTTCCATATTCAACCTTTAGATGTTGAAAAACACCACAAGATGGCCGGGTCATCTTTTACTTCTGAATATGACATGAATGCCAGTCGCCACGAATGCATCACCCGAGTGCATGAGGATTAATCGCAGGGCCATAAAACTTTCAGTTTATCATCATATATTTATGTTTCATTCATGGATATCCGGTAAAAGTAAGTTTGGCTCCAGACAGGTGGAACTATCACATTTGTCCTGCAGCATTACCGACTGTTCACTAGTGGCCACCATGCTACGTTTAGCATGACTGAAAACGTTTAAAGTGGGAGTCAAGGCATGGGTGCAGACTTACTTCATCCACACTTCCTGTTAGAAAAACGCTTCTGAAAGAGGCGTCGCCTGGCAGAGCAGCACTGAGGCAGTGAAACACACACACACACACACACCCCTTGTTAGATTAATTTCTATAAAAATCTAATAAACTTGAATAAACTCCCCAAACGTCAATAAACTCCAATAACTGTAAATAATCTAAATTAACTTCCATCTTTCCCTATGATCTCACTGTGGAGGTTAACCGGAGGTGTAGAACGTTGGTTTTAGGTGTGTTTCGGGGTTTGAAGACAGTTGGATGATCTGTGGGCTTCACATTTGTGACAGACAAAGAAAAACAAACACATGTGCTGCTCACCTTCCTCTGACTCCTCAACTGGAAAGTCCCTGATAGGAGCCGTGGAGTCCTCGTCCATTCGGACACACAAGACTTTCGTCTGCAGGCTATCGCATTTTCTCACCACAAATGACTACAGGAAGAAGAAAGAAACAAGACTGCGTCTGTGGTTGAAGCTGTTCACGTTTACCACAGCTGTTCTTCCGTTGACTTTGTATTCGGTAAAATGTGAAATATTCCTGTTATATGGTCTCTAAGCCATGTTCTCACCCCTTCAGGCTGGTCCTGGAGGGTCCGGGCGGCGTCCTCGTGGCTTAGGCCCAGCTGTAGCCACACAGGATGTGTGTGCACCAGCCTGTCCAGGACATTCAGCCGCTGGTGGAGGGATTCATAGCTCGAGTCTTCGCCTGCACCCCTCCTAACATGTGGGAAGTTCTGCGAGAAGAAACTTCCCGGCTCTATTAGCCTGAAAACCAAACAAGAAATCCAGACTCATCCTCTAGTTAACACACAATAATACGCATTTACAACCAAAGTCCCATCGTTGCCTACAGGTATCTACACACAGCTGCCCCCAATCCAAAGTTTAAGGTCAGATCTTCTAATGTGGAGAGATGATGGAGTTATAGTTAGGATCAGGGTTAGCATCAGGCTTAGACAAGGGATGCACCGATACCGATACTGGAATCGTTATCGGTGCCGATACGATACCGATACTGGAATCGTTATCGGTGCCGATACGATACCGATTCCAGTATTGGTATCAGTAAAAGTTAACCGATACCAGGAACCGACACCAATGCAGTTGCTTGAAAATGGCTTCACTGTAACTTGTCATTTCTTTTCACCTAATATTTTAGTTTGGTGATGATTTCTATTCATATATTTTACTTTTTATCTACCTCACAGTCTTTTCCTGTTGAAAGCAGAGAAGAAAATAAAATCTGTATTCCAAATCATTGCATTTTTTTTGTGTGGTAGAAGTATCAGTATTGGTAATCGGTATCGGCGAGTACTCAGATCCAAGTGTCGGTTTGGAAAAAAGGGGCATCGTTGCATCCCTAGCTTAGACGTGTTGATTACCAGTGCCAGACAACTTGATTCAGGTGAACACCAAAGTTTTTGGTTGTTCATCCAGTGGCTACTGACTTAGGTGGCTGAGAAGATGTTTAACTAACATGCACGTGCACGTGCACACACACAGCACGACCAGAAATAACAGCGTAAACTAAATGTAAACTCGCCTCATCAGCGTCTCTGTCCTCTGCTCTTCTTCTGCACTTATTGTGTTCTTCCCCATCTCTTTCAGGGTAGAGATCTCCCACGCAGAATCATCTATCAGCTGAAAACACACACACACACACACACACCAAAAACACATCACTTTTCATGTGCATACTTTCATCAGATGCCGTGGACAGCTACAACTTTAGCCCAGGTCAGATTTGCACCCTACTGGATCTCTTTCATATCACTTATTTCTAATACAAAAGCTATTTCTATAGACAGAAACAGAGATCTGCCACGGGAATCCCCAGCTTCTCCCCCAGTGGCAATTTTTCCATGGAAGGAGCAGAAAGCAGAACACTGAACTCAAATAGGGGAACATCACTCAGTCACTGGTTTTAAATTAGCTAGGGTTAGGGTTAGGATGGACTAATACTGTGATAAAGTTCATTATAGTTAGTAATGTACTGATAAACATTAGACTTTCATATATATTAGATTCATTACACACAACTGAAGTAGTTCAAGCCTTTTACTGTTTCTAATATTGATGATTGTGGCGTACAGCTCATGAAAACCCAAAATTCCTATCTCAAAAAATTAGCATATTTCATCCGACCAATAAAAGAAAAGTGTTTTTAATACAAAAAAAGTCAACCTTCAAATAACTTTGTTCAGTTATGCACTCAATACTTGGTCGGGAATCCTTTTGCAGAAATGACTGCTTCAATGGGGCGTGGCATGGAGGCCATCAGCCTGTGGCACTGCTGAGGTGTCATGGAGGCCCAGGATGCTTCGATAGCGGCCTTAAGCTCATCCAGAGTGTTGGGTCTTGCGTCTCTCAACTTTCTCTTCACAATATCACACAGATTCTCTACGGGGTTCAGGTCAGGAGAGTTGGCAGGCCAGTTGAGCACAGTAATACCATGGTCAGTAAACCATTCACCAGTGGTTTTGGCACTGTGAGCAGGTGTCAGGTCGTGCTGAAAAATGAAATCTTCATCTCCATAAAGCTTTTCAGCAGATGGAAGCATGAAGTGCTCCAAAATCTCCTGATGGCTAGCTGCATTGACCCTGCCCTTGATAAAACACAGTGGACCAACACCTGCAGCTGACATGGCACCCCAGACCATCTCTGACTGTGGGTACTTGACACTGGACTTCAGGCATGTTGGCATTTCCCTCTACCCAGTCTTCCTCCAGACTCTGGCACCTTGATTTCCGAATGACGTGCAAAATTGAGGGCCCGGGCAGGATTTGATCCCTAGACTCCCGGGGGAGAGTCATGCGCACTTACCGGTCAGCCAAAGGGACATCCCCTTGGCCAAGTAGCCAGGGCACATGATCAATCAGGACACTGTGACAGGACGCTCACACTGCCACACTTTCATCTGACAAAAGTACTTTGGACCACTGAGCAACAGTCCAGTGCTGCTTCTCTGTAGCAGTTCCAGGTCAGGCGCTTCTGTCACTGTTTCTGGTTCAAAAGTGGCTTGACCTGGGGAATGCGGCACCTGTAGCCCATTTCCTGCACACGCCTGTACACGGTGGCTCTGGATGTTTCTACTCCAGACTCAGTCCACTGCTTCCGCAGGTCCCCGAAGGTCTGGAATCGGTCCTTCTCCACAATCTTCCTCAGGGTCCGGTCACCTCTTCTCGTTGTGCAGCGTTTTCTGCCACAGTCTTTCCTTCCCACAAACTTCCCACTGAGGTGCCTTGATACAGCACTCTGGGAACAGCCTATCCGTTCAGAAATTTCTTTCTGTGTCTTACCCTCTTGCTTGAGGGTGTCAATGATGGCCTTCTGGACAGCAGTCAGGTCGGCAGTCTTACCCATGATTGCGGTTTTGAGTAATGAACCAGACTGGGAGTTTTTAAAAGCTTCAGGAATCTTTTGCAGGTGTTTAGAGTTAATTAGTTCATCCAGATGATTAGGTTAATAGCTCATTTAGAGAACCTTTTCATGATATGCTAATTTTTTGAGATAGGAATTTTGGGTTTTCATGAGCTGTATGCCAAAATCATCAATATTAGAAACAATAAAAGGCTTGAACTACTTCAGTTGTGTGTAATGAATCTAATATATATGAAAGTCAATCAGCACATTACAGACAATAATGAACTTTATCACAATATGCTAATTTTTTTAGAAGGACCTGTATAGTAAGTGCCTTCTACCGTAATACACCCAAGCGTGCTAGCACCGGATATGGCAATGTATTTGTCTTCCGATCAACTTACTGTGTATGACTTGTCTTTAATTGTCATGAATCTTTTGCCACTAGTCCGTAACTGGTAACAGCCATGAAACTCGCAGAACAGGAGTAAGAAAGTGAGTGCAGTGACCAAGTTTGACCACAGGAAGTAATTTTTACTTCATTACTACATATTGCACCTTTAAAGCTAGTTTTCGTCAGCAGCTACAGCCTCTGCATGTGATGTTGTAAGCTCCATTGTTGACGAACTACAATGTCAACACCTCAGAATGAGAATAAGATTTTTAGTTGGATGGTTCGCCCAAGGCGTTTGCTCTGGTGCTAGGTGCAGGACACAATCATCAACACACACTGAGCAGCCCAACAGCAGCTGGAAGGAAGCCGTTTCTCTGCTGTGTCATTTTTGTTTTGATGGAGTTAGGATAGGGTTTTTATTCTGCCTCACACTCATAATTTGATTAGAATAATTCAGATAGTTTAGCGTGTCTGTTTTCTTGGTGCATCTATCGTTTGTTTTTCTTTTCACTCATTTGTTTTATGTTTAATGTGCTTCTTCCTCTCCTCAGTTCGGAAGTCTGTGATTCATCCATGCCTTCTTTGTTATTAACTTTTAAATTAGGTCAAGAAAAAGGGAAACCGTACAGGAAGTACAGATTGAACCAGTAAACTAAAATCCAACTGGTTCTACGAGATTCCCAGAAGGTTTTCTAGAAGATGGAGAGTCTTCTTTCTGGCAGGAAGGAAGACGTTAGTGAGCATTCCCAGAACCAACAAACACTCGTGTTACGAATGAGAAGAGAATTATAGTTAAACGTGACAGTTTTACCATTTCTGCTGGCTTTACTCCGCATGTTTGTATTTACTGTTGTTGCTGCTGCCATTAGCTCTGTTCTCCACAGAAATGACAGCTGGTCCAACTCTTTGGGTGTCTCCTCTCCTCTCGGACCCCAGTCGGTCCTGGTCTACTTCAGATTTACTCCTGTTCAAAGGGAGTTTTCCTTTCCCCTGTCGCCCTGTGCTGCTCACAGTATCACACACAGGTGTGTGATGTTTTTACAGATTGTAGCTCAAAGCAGAGGAACTTCACTGTGCTGTCTCAGTGGACAGGTGGTCCAGTCTTGGACATCCAGTGAAGACGGAGTTCCTTCAATGGCTGAATCCAACCTGCTGGTTATTTTATTCTCTGAACAGAAATGACTGTAAGGCTTTGATCTGAACTGAACTTGCTTTTTTATTAGAACACTCTGGGGTGACTTGTTGTACACGAGTCATGTAGAAATGAACTGAATAGAATTGCTGACTCGGGTCTCTAACAATAAAGATGAGCAGGTATGACATAAAACAGGAGCTCCACCTTCATAAGGAGGACTTTTCCTTCATCACCATAAAACAAAGGATCATTTCATTTCTACATGACTCGTTTACAACAAGTCTGATGTCCCATCAGAGTCTGAGGGTAAATGTCCAACTACCTATACACACCTGACCCATGAAAACTAACCCGGTGACGTCCATGTTTTGTCTGGAGACAGGGACAGGGCTAAAGACAGACTTTAGACTCTAAACAGGTCCTTGCTTCTGTTCCAGGTTTAATGTGGAAAACTCTGAAAAGCGAAGTAGCTCCAAGAGGACAGGCGAGGAGGTCCAGGTTCTGGAGGGGGCTTCAGAACACTGATTTAGATGTCTTCAAAAAGCTCAAAGAAGAGCAGACTTTACCTGCGCCGGAGACTCATTCTAGACTGGAGACCGAATCCTGCTGAACACCCACGACTCACGAACTCTGTTAAAGTTCGATAAAAGAACCGAACTGCAGTGTGTCGTCTTTGTGTAAAGATACCGTCACTGCGGACAGAACTTCCGGTTCCGTCGCAGAAACGGCTAGAACCGAGCCCCCGACTCGAACGGACAAAGTCGAGACCGGAAGTGGAGATGAAAGAACCGTAAGTCAGGTTCGGTTCGGGTTTTTACATTTAAAAACTAAAAAATCCGGTTCTGTTTGTTCAGACCGGTTGTGTGCGTGTGTGTGTGTGTGTGTGTGTGTGTGTGTGTGTGTGTGTGTGTGTGTGTGTGTGTGTGTGTGTGTGATTCCCGTCATTTTGTGGTAGCCGGTGAGCTAATGAATATCCATCCATCAATTTTCTTTTCCACACACAATGAAATGATAATAATATAAGAGAGGCAATAATTAAATATGTGGCTACTTTATACAAGTCAGTGTAGGTACAGGTCAGAGCGGGTCAGTTCAGGTGCAAACACAACCCAGGGTCAGGTGACTGGAGTGGGCAGGTCTACGATAAAAATTCATGAGAACGACAGCAGAGGGGAAGAAACTGTTCTTGTGGCGAGAGGTTCCAGTCCGAATGGGTCAGAGCCTCCTGCCAGATGGTAGCGAGTCAAAGAGACCTGTGTCCAGGATGCCATGGGTCAGCTGCAACCGGTGTATATGTGCAAGGGGTGACACGACACACCGCCTCTTCTAGTCCCTGGTGGCAGCTCCAGCATACCACACGATCTGGTGTGGTAGAACTTGGCCTCTGTTGCTCGGGTGTTCAGGGCCTTTTCCTGTGCAGCCATGATGTCCTTCAGACCAGCTCTTGCAAGCCATTGGTAGGATTTCTTGATATCGGCCACTTCCGTTATCTGTCGGTGGTCCTTCCCATGTAGGATTTGTCCTCCCACGATGGTATTTCCAGCGTCTCCTCCTCTGTCCGCCATTGTCTGAGACATTTGCTGAGCACAAGGGCTGCAACAACGAATCGATAAAAATCGATGACGAAATGCATTGGCAATGCATCAATTTGTTGTGTTGTGCAACATTTTTTCATGTCGTGCAAAAGAAAGTCCTGTTTATTCTCAGCTGTCTGCAGCAGCAGAACCGCTGCAGTCAGGTTGCTGCTTCGAATCTGTTCTGATCAACACAGCTGCAGGTGTATGGCAAGCCACTGTAGCATGTAATTCACAAACACTTTCTGTCTGTCAACATAGGGATGCACAATATATCGGCATCAATATCGATTTCGGCCGATGTTAGTCATTTTTAACATATCGGCATCGGTCCGATAAATAAAACTGGGCCGATATCACCAACCAATATTTTATCCATCGAGTTTCCATTTGCTTTTCTGTTTCGGGGGGGGGGGGGGGGGATTGTTTAGTCATGTGAACAGTGATTGTAATCATCTCAGAAGTGTTACTGTGTGTGTTCTGTGTACATAATAACGTAAATTCAGTTTGAATAATTTTCATTCTACACATAATCTGCTGCTTTTAAAAGCATTAATGTCAATTTATCGGTATTGGCCATATCAGTGATATTAATATCGGTAGCGGCCCAAAAATGTCATATTGGCACATCCCTAGTGAACATACACTCAACAAAAATATAAACACAACCCCTTTGTTTCTGCTCCGATTTTTTATGAGATGGACCTAAAGATCTAAAATTCATTCCAGACACACAATATTACCATTTCTCTCAAACATTGTTCACAAATCAGTCTAAATGTGTGATAGTGAGCACTTCTGCTTTGCTGCGATAATCCATCTCACCTCACAGGTGTGCCATATCAAGATGCTGATCCGACATCATGAGTAGTGCACAGGTGTACCTTATACTGCCCACAATAAAAGGCCACCCTGGAATGTGCAGTTTTGTCTCACAGCAAAATGCCACAGATGCCACAAGCATTGAGGGAGCATGCAATTGGCATGCTGACAACAGGAATGTCAACCAGATCTGTTGCTCGTTCATTGAATGTTCATTTCTCCACCATAAGTCGTCTCCAAAGGCGTTTCAGAGAATATGGCAGTACATTCAACCGGCCTCACAACTGCAGACGACGTGTAACCACACCAGCCCAGGACCTCCACATCCAGCAGGTTCACCTCCAAGATTGTCTGAGACCAGCCACTCAGACAGCTGTTGAAACAATTGGTTTGCATAACTGTAGCGTCATGAATGGCCTCTAATTTGTGACAAAGGTCACATTTTCCCAGCTGGGTCAAGCTGGGTCGAACTGTAACTTTGCCCCACAGATTAACCCGCCAGGAGCCGTGATGTCTGTTGAAACACCATTTTTATCTGCTGCTGTTCCGTCCCAAGATGAAGGACACTTCAAGATTTCACAATACTAATTTTTAAATAATTAATAAACTCTTTGACTTTATTACTGTTTATTACAATCATAATAATCATCTAGTTCAGTATAAATGTATTTTAATTACTGAAATGACTTATTATGCTTTGGGTAATAATAATAATTATTTATGATAATCCGTAATGTGTGTTCAGTAAACCAGAAGGTCATCTTGTACGTTTAACCACCTCATGCAGAGGGTGTATGCAGGGTAAAGTTAAAACACCTCACATGTCTTTACTCATAACTTCAAGCTTTCTGACGCTGAGAGGGCGTGTTCTGAGGGTTTTGTTAAAACCAAATCCCGCAGCTGTAAGTTCAGTTCTTGAACCATACCAGGAGACGAGGGACGGCCGCCCAAGTCTCTACTAAGCATTCTGTCACGCCGATAGTCTTGCTTTGAATAAACGCAACTGTAACCAGCTGACGCAAAACTCCTTCACAGTTAAGCCAGAAGCTCGACACCGTGTACCCTACGACATTTTTGGACCAGAGAGTCGGTTCCACTCGGGTCTTCTCTACCGGACCGAGTACCCCTGAGGCTGACAACATCCTCCTGTGACCTTTGGATCCACACAAAGGGTCGTCCATTGGGTGAGGTAGCACACAGATGGTGTCCGATGCTGTTTTCTCTAAAACCAACTGAGTTAGCTGCAAAACAACCTTCCACCCAGAACGATTCTCTCTCTGAAAGAAACCTTCTGAGATTCATTCATGCATCCAAAACTTTAGGTTACTGTCGTAACCCCGGTTCTCTGAGTAACATGAGTGAGATGTCTCACTATGGCATACGCCCCTTCGCGGATTCCTCAGAAGCACTTATCTCAATACGCCAATCCTGATTGGCCAGTGACCGTGACGTACGCGTCCCCCTGCTACAATAAGTAGCAAGCGTCCCAACGTACGCACTATTAGAGATTTCTCGCTTCGCCCAGCAAGAAGGGTTGTCTGGTGAGACATCTCACTCATGTTACTCAGAGAACCGGGGTTACGACAGTAACCTAAAGTTCTCTTTCTTAACATTAGTTTCGATGTCTCACTATGGGATATGGAGACTCCCGTATTGCCAGACAGCTTATCCAGCGATCACCAACCTACAGGGATACGTCTTGGCCCGCCAAATACCCCACACTCAGAATCGTGTGAGTCATTGCAGGGACCGAAACATCAAGATTATAGAAGCGTGCAAATGCAAGTGGAGAAGCCCAACTTGCTGCAGCACAAATCTCCTGGATTGACAGCCCCCGAAAAAGGGCCCAAGAAGCAGACAGGCCCCTAGTAGAATGGGCCCTGAGCCCAACAGGAGC
Source organism: Nothobranchius furzeri (assembly GCF_043380555.1). Taxonomy (NCBI): domain Eukaryota; kingdom Metazoa; phylum Chordata; class Actinopteri; order Cyprinodontiformes; family Nothobranchiidae; genus Nothobranchius; species Nothobranchius furzeri. Next base: position 8,142,604 of record NC_091752.1, read on the forward strand.
CTGAATGCCCTGACAGGAGTAAGCCATAGAAATAGCCTCCACAATCCAGTGGGAAAGCCTCTGCTTTGTGACGGGTTTCCCCTCACGAGGCCCACCCCATGACACAAAAAGCTGGTCCCCCCTGCGAAGGTTCTCCGTCCGATTCACATACTCCTTGAGCGCGCAAATCGGACACAGCTTGTGCCACCGCTCCTCCTCAGGAGAGGAGAAGGGTGGCGGGTAGAAAGCTGTGAGGATAATAGGAGAAAAGGAGCCCACCACCTTAGGCACAAAGGCAGGGTTGGGCTTCAAGGACACCTTCACCTGGTGCAAACTGGGTGCAGGATGGGTGCACAGAGAGAGCCTGTAAGTCACTAACCCGCTTTGCAGATACCAAAGCCAAGAGTAGCACCACCTTAAGAGACAGGATCTTAAGGTCCAGGCCGTCCATAGGTTCAAATGGAGGCCCGGAGAGGGCCGACAGCACCAAGGACAGATCCCATGAAGGCACCAGGGGTCGAGACACAGGGAGGAGCCTGCGTGCGCCCCTCATGAAGCTACACACCAGGGGGTGTTGACCTGCCAATTTCTTCCCAAAACCCAAGTGTCGGGCGGAAATGGCTGCTAGGTACACTTTAATGGTGGAGAAAGCCTTCTTCCCATCCAACAAGTCTTGCAGGAAAGACAGAATGACGTTCACCGGGCATTGGAAGGGTGAGACCTCCCTGCCCTGACACCAGGCTTCAAACACCCTCCATTTACAGTCATATAGGGACCTAGTGGAGGGGGCCCTAGCATTCTGAATGGTTCGAATGACTGCCTGGGGCAGCTCTGCTGACACTAGCCCGCACCCCTCAGGGGCCAGGCCCACAGGGCCAGCCGTTCTGGATGAGGGTGGAAGATCGAGCCTCCCGCTTGGGACACCAGGTCCCTGCGAAGCGGCAGTTTCCAAGGTTGGCCCTCCAGGAGCTGGAAAATGTCCGCCACCCAATGCATGGCTGGCCAGTATGGGGCCACCAGAATGAGAGTGTGGAGCTGGGTTCGTACCCTCAGCATGGTGGGTGGTATCAGGGCCACTGGGGGAAAAGCGTAAAGCAGTCCCCGTGGCCAGTCGTGCGCCAGCGCGTCCACGCCGAGTGGAGCGTCTCGGTCGCGCAGAGGACAGTGAGCATTCTCCTTGGAGGCAAAAAGATCCACTACGGCTGTGCCGAACCGGATCCAAATCTGTTCCAACACTGCTAGATGCAGGCTCCAATCCCCGTACAGGGGTGTCCCTCTGGACAACAGATACGCCCCCCGATTCAGAACACCCGGGACATGGGTGGCTCTGATTGAAAGGAGATGCCTGCTGCACCATAGGATCAGTCTGCGTGCCAGCGTGTGTAACCGCATGGAGCGCAGCCCCCCTGGTGGTTTATATAAGCCACAGTCGTGGTGTTGTCTGTTCTCACTAGGACATGATGGCCAGAGAGAAAAGGCAGGAAGCGCCTCAGGGTCAGAAAGATCGCGAGGAGTTCCAGATAATTTATGTGTGTCCCCCAGAGCTCTCTGCTCCACACACCCCTGACAGAGCGACCCTCCAGGAGCCCCCCCCCCCCCAACCTGACAGGCTCGCATCTGTCGCGGCCACTTTCCTCACGAGAACCAACCCCAAAGGCACCACCTGTGCCAAGAGGGAGGGGTGACGCCAACAGCGGAGCGCCGCGATGCACGCTGCAGAGACCGTCACCCTGCGCGCTCTGTGGCACACTGGAGAGAGACCCAGAGAAGCCACCCAGCATTGAAAATCTCTCATGTGTAGACGGCCGAGTGGTACCACTGAAATAGCTGACGCCATGAGACCCAAAAGCCTGAGGCATAACGCAAACCGCACCGAACTGTGTAGGCGGAAGCGCGCCAGGCAGAACGAGATCGCGTTCACGCGCGGTGTCGAGAGACGGGCCGTGAACGCCCCTGAGTCCAGATTCAGACCTAGAAAGGCTGTTTTCTGGGAGGGGAGTAAAGCGCTTTTCTGCCAGTTTATTCTGAAACCCAGACCGCACAAGTGAGGGATCACAACCAGCGTGTTTGACGCTGTCTCCTCTCTGGACCATGCCAGCAGGAGCCAGTCGTCTAAATACGTGGCCAGCCGAATGCCCCTCCCTCTCAGAGGGGCGATTGCCGCCTCCGTACACCTGACAAACACCCTCGGGCTCAGCGAGAGGCCGAATGGGAGCACGGTGTATTCGTAACCCACTCCCTGAAAGGCAAACCTCAGAAACTTCCTGTGTGGAGGGTACACGGGAATATGAAAGTATGCGTCCCTCAGGTCGATTGAGGTGAACCAGTCGCTTTGGTGAATCAGACGCAAAAGGGATGAGAGCGTGAGCATTTTGAATCTGTACTTTCTGAGGCATCGGTTCAGGGCCCTCAGATCCAGGATCGGGCGAATCCCGGTCCCTCCCCGCTTCGGGACCAGGAAGTACCTGGAGTAGAAACCGCTCTGAGACCGATCGGGAGGCACAATGCATATCGCTCCCTTATCCAGCAGGGAGGAGATTTCTCCCTGAAGGATGTGAGCTGATGTCCCCTGGGCGTGGGAGAACACTACGCCGGAGAATCGAGGAGGAACAGAAGCGAATTGGAGCCTGTAACCTCTCGAAATAGTTCTCAGCACCCAACGTGAAGCAGAAACCGCTGTCCATTCCTCCATGTGAGTGGAGAGCGGTGACACAGCCGTGACACACGGAGCAGCAGCTCCCTCCAGAGGTTGTGGGGCAGCGGTGCTCGTGGCAGCCACTGCGCATGCGCGGGGGCTTTGTGCTTTGACGGCCCAGGCGTACGGGGACGACCCGTGGCTGGCGGGAAAGTCCGCCAGGGGCCGCCCCCGACTGGAACCGCTCATGGGTGACATTTTTATTGATTTTTGCTGCGCCCTTGACATCTTGTCTGGATGCGACAGCGAACCTTTTAATGCTCCTTGAGCGTGACATGTTTGTGAAAAACAATGTGAGTGCTTGTGACGTGTGTTTTGAGCCGGCACCACCGGCTGCACGTCCTGGCCCCACCCTGGACCGCTCGGGAACTCTGCCGGAGGGGTTCCGTGAGGGGGGGGAGAAGGCACCATGGCAACATCGAACAGGAGGAGCTGGCGAACGGGGAACTGCCAGCTGCAGCGTCGGGAGGGAAGAACTCCGACAGGCTGCCCTCTTCTTCCTCCTCACCTGCTGACCGCCGTGTCTGGTGGATTGTCCCGGCGGCGGAGCAGCTTGGTTGCCGGATCCCTGAGGCCAAACTGGTCGAGGCGCTGAGCCCGAAGGAGCTGGTTGGACAGCTTGAGGCTTCGGGCGCTTTGGGATCCGGAACTGAGGCTGGGCTCGGGCAGCTGCCCGAGGCAGGTTCGGCCGAGCCGGCAGCGCCGGTGAGGGTTTACGGGGAAGGCAGAGATGAAGGGCTTCATCCTCTTTCTTTTTGGCCGCACACCGTTGCTGCATTGATGCCAGGGCAGAGCCAAAAATGCCTTCAGGCACGATTGGCATGTCCAAAATGTCCTCCTTCTCTCTCTCAGAGAGGTTGGTGAGGTTCAGCCATCGTGCAGGTTCTTGAAGCACCATCATGCCCATAGCTTCAGCCGTAGCCTGGACCACGCAGCACTGCACACGCAAGCAGATGTCGGTCAGTACGGTGATTTCCTCCCACACCTCCGGGTCCGGCTTCGTATTCATGTCCTCACAGAGCTCGGCTTGGTACGCCGAGAGCATGGAGGAGACATTCAAAGCTCGGACCGAGATGGCGGCAGCCTTGTACGCCCTCTCGTTCAGCGCCGACTGGAAGCGGTCCGCCTTCGCAGGGAGAGTGGGAGGCCTGGAGGAAGGCGCCGAGAGCCGTGGGTGCAGGTGGGCTGCAACCAGCGGTTCCATCGGCGGCATGCAAAGCATGCCAGCCTTCTCCATCCCTTCGAAGTCCAGCGAGGAGGCTCCTTGGACAGGAGACCTGGAGCTGAACGGGTATTTGTCCCAGGAGGACCTCACTTCTTGGAGTAGCTCCGGGAAGGCGGGAAGGAGGGGCTTTGCCGCCCTCGTGGCCTGAGGCAGCTTCTTTCCCTCGTAGCGGGATCTGACAGCCTCAGTGACCACAGTGGGCCAAGGGATGTTGAGCCTGGTCGCAGCGCGTCGGCAGACTGACTGCATGTCCAGGTGGGCGGCCGGAGAAGCCGCTCCATCCCTGGGAGAGGACTGAAAGCTAGGCATGGAGGCCTGAGCGATGGGGAGAAAACCGTTGTCCTCCTCTGAAATGAGGAGTTCCGAGGTGTCCTCGTCGTCTCCGTAGTCCAACTCCAACATGTCCTCGGCGGGGTGGCTCGGACCGGCCAGTTCGAGCTGTGAGCCCCAGCTGAGTTCGGCACACGGTTCCGGCTCCGGGAGGACATGTTCGCTGGCGTCCCCAGGCGGTGGCTCAGGGGCCGGCAGGCAAGGGTCCTTCCCCGACAGGTTAGCTAGGCGCGCTAGCCGCCGGCGAAGGCTCTTCAGGGTGAAGCAAGCACAGCTCTCACATGACCCGGGGACTTCCAATGCCAGCTGGGCGTGTTCCAGCCCGAGGCAGCTCGAGCAGACCCTGTGCAGGTCTTTGCTTGAGATTTTGTTCCCACAGGTACAGAGGCGAGCTCCTGCGCCGTCGACTCCTCTGGTGGGAGGAGCGGCTTCCATGTTGGCTAACTGGTGTGTTAGCAAAGAACGAACAGATGCACTGGAGTGTGAAGCTGCTCGTTATGCCCCGAGCCTATGGTGAAGGTCAGGACAGAAGGACGGTAAGTTAACGTTCGGCGACGGAGAGAATATTAGAAGGCTCCGTCTGTGAACAGTTGAGCTAACTTACCTCAGAGACAAGCGACCACCGAAGCGAGAAGAGGTGATTGAATAGTGCGTACGTTGGGACGCTTGCTACTTATAGTAGCAGGGGGACGCGTACGTCATGGTCACTGGCCAATCAGGATTGGCGTATTGAGATAAGTGCTTCTGAGGAATCCGCGGAGGGGCGTATCCCATAGTGAGACATCGAAACGAATGTTAAGAAAGAGAACTTCGCATTTCATTTTAGTTTCCATTCAGTCACAGGTTTGCTTTTAAAAACAAGTTTTAATATCAAATTGTCTGTTAAAAATTGTCATTTCAAATTGTCCTTTTTAAAAGTGTTAGTAATAAATTCTTAACTTTTTAAAAACTCTGACTGTTCTTTGAAATGAAACACAGAATGGTATATATTTTGGTTATTGAATAAGCAAAGATTCCTAACTTCTGATTCAATAAAAAAACTTTTGCTATTAAATTTAACTATCTTAAAATTAAAAATTAATCTTTGGATTAAAAATAGACCAAGCTCGTTAGCATATGAACTTCTATCGAATATATAATATCCTAGATGTTTATACATGATAGAAGCTTAATTTGTTTACTTGTTTGATCTTTTCTCAGGATCTAACAAAACTGATAGCAAACACTGTTAAATCCTAGTATGTAGTTAACCACGCTACACAACCAAACAATTTCTGCACAAACTGTCAGAAACCGTCTCAGGGAAGCTCAACTGCATGCTCGTCGTCCTCATTGGGGTCTTGACCTGACTCCAGCTCATCACCGTAACAGACTTGAGTGGGCAAATGCTCACATTCGATGGCGTCTGGCATGTTGGAGAGGTGTTCTCTTCACGGATGAATCTCGGTTTACATTGTTCAGGGCAGATGGTTGACAGCGTGTGTGGCATCGTGTGGGAGAGCGCTTTGCTGATGTCATTGTTGTGGATCGAGGGGCCCATGGTGGTGGTGGGGTTATGGTAGGGGCAGGCATCTGTTATGGATGAAGAACACAGGTGCATTTTATTGACGGCATTTTGAATGCACAGAGATACCGTGATGAGATCCTGAGGCCCATTGTTGTGCCGTACATCCATGAACATCCCGTCATGTTTCAGCAAGATAATGCACGGCCCCATGTTGCAAGGATCTGTACACAATTCTTGGAAGCTGAAAATGTCCCAGTTCTTGCATGGCCAGCATACTCACCGGACATGTCACCCGTTGAGCATGTTTGGGATGTGCTTGACCGGCTTATACGACAGCGTGTACCAGTTCCCACTAATATCCAACAACTTCGCACAGCCATTGAAGAGGAGTGGACCAACATTCCACAGGCCACAATCTGATAATCTCTATGCGAAGAAGATGTGTTGCACTGCATGAGGCAAATGGTGGTCACACCAGATACTGACCGGTTCTGAGTCCCCAGTCCCCCAATAAAGCAAAAAACTGCACATTCCAGGGTGGCCTTTTATTGTGGGCAGTATAAGGTACACCTGTGCACTACTCATGAGGTCAGATCAGGATCTTGCAAAGCAGAAGTGCTCACTATCACACATTTAGACTGATTTGTGAACAATGTTTGAGAGAAATGGTAATATTGTGTATCTGGAATGAATTTTAGATCTTGAAGTCCATCTCATGAAAAATCGGAGCAGAAACAAATGTGTTGTGTTTATATTTTTGTTGAGTGTAGTTTACACTGGATAATTGCTATCCTGTACATAATAGATATGTCACCATTACATTTTCAGCAGTAGAAATACAATCTTATTAGCTTTTCCAGTAGCTACTACTGCACATGTTAATGAACTACATCAAATTTTACTGATCATAGTTTAATTATGGATTTATTTAGGCAATAGCATGTTGTTTTGCACGCTATTGACCTGTTTTCTAATCATGTTCTGTTGTTAAAGCAAAGGAAGGAGAGAAAAATGTTTGCCTAGCAGTTTTTAAATGTTCCCGTTTGATCCGGTTCATCGATGATCCAAATAATCGTTTTGTTGCAGCCCCACTGAGCACATCAACCGTTGGGGCCTTGTCCTTGATGTACTTTTGGATCTTGGATGTTTGATTCTGGACAGTGGCTCTCACACTCACTAGTCCTCAGCCTCCTTCCTTACAGCTAGTGTACAGTCTCAGGGTGCCGAATTTGGGATGGAACCCTCCAAGAATGTTCAGGAGCTTCCTCGTCTTAACATCTGTGGTCTGTATTTCTTCCTTTGGCCAGCTTATTATTGCTGCAGGATATCTGATTACTGGCAGAGCGTAGCTGTTATGCCTGGCTCTTGTTCTTGCCATTGAGCTGACTTCTTAGGACTTGCCTTACTCCTTGTAGGTATTTGGCTGTGGCTGTTTTCCTTGCGGCCTCACCGCGGTTGCTATTTGCTCACTGATCCACACCACCAGGATCCACAGCACCCATACTGAAAAGTCATTTGAACTTGAGAAGTGTGGTCGGATGGTGGCAAAGAAAGGGAAGGTGGTCCACACAGAAGGGGTCTCCCTCTCAGAAGGAACAATAGCAGACACTGAGGACAGCTACAAGAACCTCGGTATCCCACAGAATAGAATATCATGACAAAGTTGATTTATTTCAGTAATTTTATTCAGAAGGTGAAACTTGCTTATTAGATTCATGCATTACACACAGACTGATATATTTCAAATGTTTATTTCTTTTAATTTTGATGATTATAACTGACAACTAATGAAAATCTCTAATTCAGAATATTAGAATATTGTGCAAAGGTTCAATATTGAAGACCCCTGGTGCCACACTCTAATCAGCTAACTCAAAACACCTGCAAATGCCTTTAAATGGTCTCTCGGTCTAGTTCTGTAGGCTACACTATAATGGGGAAGACTGCTGACTTGACAGTTGTCCAAAAGACGACCGTTGACACCTTTCACAAGGAGGCCAAGACACAAAAGGTCATTGCTAAAGAGGCTGGGTGTCCACAGAGCTCTGAGTCCAAGCACATTAACAGAGAAGAACAAGATGTGGTAGAAAAAAGTGTACAGCAACAGGGGCCACCGCACCATGGAGAGGATGTGAAACAAAGCCCATTCTAAAGCGTGGGGGAGATTCACAAAGAGTGGACATTTGAAATATATCAGTTTGTGTGTGATGAATAAATCTAATATACCAGTTTCACTTTTTGGATGAAATTACTGAAATAAATCAACTTTGTCATGATATCCTAATTTTATGACCAGCACCTGTAAATGAACAAATTGAAGATATTTATTTTTATTTAATATTAACAAAAGTAAATTATACAGCATTTTTAAGACGAGAATAAATGTTTTACAGCTGAAGAACGTGGATAAAAGGTCTTGAAATGTTAAAATATTAAGACAGTTAAATGTACTATTATAGAGCAGAATGTTTTTCATCAAAGGAATAATCAGTTAAAGGAGGTACAAAAGATGAGACGATCTATTTTTCAACCTCAGAGATAATCTGAATCCAAACAAAATGGAATTAAAATCCCAAAATGAAACTAAATATAACCAGCAGGGGGTGACAGAGCGCAGTGTTAATGTTCAGTCTGCCTTAAATTAGACAAAGAATGAGAGTAGGGTCAAGCAGCAAAGTTCACTACACACACACACACACACACACACACACACACACACACACACACACACACACACACACACACACACACACAGTATTATAAAATAGCAAATAACACCGCTAATAAACATTTTTAACCAGCCTGACCTTCATCGCATCTACCATGAATCTTTTTCTTACATACGGATCAGACGAGATCACCATAATCTTTCACTAGCTTTGTTTTATAAGATTTCACTCCAGTAACTCAATAATAAAGAAAACTCAATAATAAAGAAAAACTCAATAATAAAGAAAAACTCAGTAATAAAGAAAAACTCAATAATAAAGAAAAATGCAACAGAAAATGAAAAACTCTCCTGATCAGTTGCTTCTTCTCAGAATCTTAAAATGTGATCATTTATAAATTAGGTCCATTTCATCTCCAGTCTCTTCACCACAGATTTCAGAATACAAAAGTTTCTAAATAATTACAGACATTAGGTCCAACGGATCTTTGTTTTTCTCTGATTTCATCTGTGGAACATCACGCCTGGCCTTTGGGTCGCTCCCAGCCCTGTCTGGGTGTAGTTTTCACTTTGTACTTGACCGGCTGGAGGACTACGCCAAACTTGCCCTCCAGACTGGGAAGACTTTGGTTTGGTGGCACAGAGAGAGTGAACCGCTGTAGGATCCAGGACAAGAAAAGAAAGAGCTCCATTTTGGCCAAAGCCTCTCCCAAACACACTCGAATCCCGGCACCAAATGGGAGGTAGCTGGATGACGGGCTCATCAGACCCGTACCATCGTTGTTCAGAAACCGACCTGAAAATAAAGATGGGAAGGATTTATCTGTTGCTGTGGGGTCTGCTGAGGTTCAACGGAGAAGTTTAATTTATTCTAGTAACTTATAAACTCAGACAGTCCACTGAGGACTGATGACAGATGTCCCCTGTAGATCAGATCAAATGTGACTTTCTCACCTGGGTCAAAGAGCTCAGGGTGGTCCCATTCCTTTTCATCATGATGCAAAGACCAGAGGTTAATAATGACTCGAGTTCCTTTCCTTACTTTGAAATCCCCGATCCTACAGAGAGGTCAGAAGGGAAGAGTCTCAGAGACGATGGCTGAGGCTGATTTCAGGGTTCCTGTCTGAAGCTCACTCAAGTTCTACCTGGTATCAGTCAGAGCTACATGTGGAATGAGCAGAGGAGCTACGGGACGGATCCGCAGCACCTCCCTGATGGTGGCCTCCAGGTAGGGAAGACTCCCTCTGTCCTTGAGCTGAGGGGACCGGTCCAGCCCGATCTTAGTGTCCAGCTCCTCCTGGATACGCCTCTGAACCTTAAACCAAGGAGAAGACATCTTTATTTCTATAGTGTCCTTCATAATAAAAATCACAAGGTGCTTTACCAACATTTCACATTTCAACATCGGGAACCCAACAGACACAGTAATGACAGAAACACAAGCATGAAAGAAGCTTGAACAGATGAGCTTTGAACTGAAACACCCAACAATTTCCGATTCAGAATGGGACTCAGCTTAGCAATGTTCCTGTGATGAAAGACAGAAAAGCAAACAAGAGTTTCACAAGGGTGAGAGCTGGGTCAAAGGTCACACCAAGATTCCTGACAGAGGGTTTGGTGTGAGAAGCAAGCTGACCAAGAGAGTCTCTGACTTTGGGAACCAGCTTGTCTGGGGCACAGATGAGGATCTCAGTCTTATCTTCATTCAGCTGAAGAAAGCTCCCACCATCCAGGTTTTGATAGAGTCTAAGCAGGTGTGTAACAGCTGCAGCTTAGACATCTCATGGGGCTTAAAGGAGATGTACAGTTGGATGTCATCTGCATAAAGATGGTAGGAGATTCCTTTGAAGGAGCTCAGGATGTGCTGAAGAGGAAGCAGATAGAGGAGGAAGAGCAGAGGCCCCAGTACAGAACCTTGTGGGACACCATGGGTAAGGGAGGTGATGGAGGACCTAAACTTGGAGACGGCCACAGAAAGGAAACGCTCAGAAAGAAAAGAGGAGAAACTCTCCAGAGCAGTTCCTGATAGGCCTACCATGACCAGTGCTTTAGGAGCACACTTTATGTAAAAAATACAAGTATAAAGATTCTGAGAAAGTTTTATAGACATCTGGATTTCTAATAAATTTATTTGGGGGGTCCTAACACACAAAAGCATTATCAAGATCACCTGTAAGAACCTTATTTTATACTCGCAAAAACAAACAGAATTATCAGGTTTATAGCCAGGCTCAACCACACTCAGCTTCAAATTGATTTGAATAGAAAATCACATGAAATTACATCTACATCTAAAAGTGAGTATCTAGGGAGAACAGTCGAGATCAGAATTAAGATGATCCTCGGTTAAACGGACCTTCTGTGGGGGACCTTTTAATTTGGTTAGGGTTAGGGTCAATTAACATGTTAGGTAAATATTCAGTTTGAAACCCTCCACGTAACTTTATATGTTTAGATTTGACTCATAATATTTATTTTGAACATTATTATTTACACATAAATTTGTAATTCTATAAATAAATAAAAGGGGGTAAACAGTGAAAACAACTGTACACGTTTTGTTTAGTTAGGAGCTGTTTAAATAATAAATATGGATATTTTATTAGAATCAGTGCTAGTTATTGCACAACTGGAGACCTAAGATCGCCACCTGCTGGGCTGCAGAGGCGTTGTAGCTTCAAACACCGCCCTCAGTGTTTCAGAAACGCAGATTAAATACAATCTGGAATAAACAAATCTGAGTATATAAATAGGGGAATAAGAAAGTAGCAAAAATAACTAGAATGGTTTCAGTTGCAGGGAAACGTTCTCTACCCTGCAGCTTCTGCTGCAGCATCACCTCTGGATGATGGATCAAGTAGGTGACGGCCCATTTCAGCACAGTGGTGGTGGTTTCTACGCCGGCCCCAAAGATGTCTCCTACGGTCATGAGGATGTGGTCATCGCTCAGGCCCACTGACTCAGCGCTGATTTCTGTTGTGTTGTTGTTCTCTGCGCTTCGCTGAGCTCTCAGCAGAGCATCCAGCAGGTCCCTCTGCACATGATCACTGTAATCTGCCTGGGCGGGGAGACAGAGCCAGAGTACAGGAATCAGGACGTGTTTTCATGTACGTTTGAGGGGATTTTTCCATCGGGTCGGTGGAGGAGACTCTACCTTGTGCTCTTTGTACTTCTTCTGCAGAAGTTGGTCTCTAACAGCAACACACTGCTTCAGAAGATTCAGATCTGCATTGGGAAATATCTGTGACACCGACAGAGATGATACCCATATTTACCATCATACAAAATACAAACACAGATGTCCTTGCAGTACTAAGGCCAGACATGTAAGTATCAATGATTAGTGGTATCCATCCATCTGTTTTCCTCTGCTTATTGGGGGTCGGGTCACGGGGGCAGCAGCCTAAGCAGAGAGACCCAGACTTCCCTCTCCCCAGACACTTGGGCCAGCTCCTCCAGGGAATCCCAAGGTGTTCCCTGGACAACAGAGAGACTATCCCTCCAGCGTGTCCCTTATACGACCTTAGTGCATATTTTTTGTGCTCAATGGACAAAAACGTTAGAAAATTAAAGGTTTGTATAAGGGTTAAATCTCCTCCTGGTTGGACGTGCCACTGTCGGCACAGGATCTGCTCAGGTGCAGGATCGGCTCGGGGTCCTTCGACTGCCGATGACGTCAAAGTACGGCAAACCTACTCGGCTTTCACACACACGTTTTGAAAAGACATCAGCAGTTTTGTTAATAAATTCTTGTTTGTTAACACCTAAATGTTTTCTTTATAATTGTAATTTGTTAATAAAACACCATATTATCTTTGTTTTGTAAAGAATGTGAAACTGCATAAAACCAACATCGGACTGACAAAAAACAGAACAGTTCTTATATGTGAAGCCACATCTGTTTGTATTAATGTGGAGTTCGTCTGTATATTTCCTTAGTTGTTATCTAAATACATTCTTTGACTCAAAATATTGCTTGGTGTCTTTCAGTAAAGGTCTTATATTTTATTTTGCCCCATTTCATCAACATCAAGAGCACCGTTTATCATTTGCTTATATTTTACATTTCCTTTAGAAATTCAAACATGCTTTCTCCAATAAGTGTTGATTTTTGGACTACAGGACTACAACCGCTAAGACTACGACCGCAAATTTGTTCTGACCAATCAAAATCATAACGTGATAACGTCACTTCCGTAAGCTTCATGTTCAGCCAATCAACTACTTTGACGTCATCGGCAGTCGAAGGACCAAGAGCCGATCCTGCACCCGAGCAGATCCTGTACCGACACCGGGAACACCTCACCAGGATCCTAACCAGATGCCTGAGCCACCTCAACTGTTATTTTACCTTAGACAGAATTTTCCCATGGGAAGTCATTTTACTAAAATGTCTAAAAGAACAAACAAAACTAGCAAATTGACCAGTTTGATGTTTCCTTTCATTCATTTTATGCAATGTTTACAGCCGTTAATGCAGCCTTGCTTACTTTTCTTGTGGAAACAACTTTCTGTGCGGTTTCAAACATTGTTGCTAAAAGACTAATTTTCTCAGTGTGCTGAACGTCTGCACCTGGAGCGTTCGCTTGGACCCACCTGTAACCAGGGGAAGATGTCCACAAGGCTGTCTTTAGCCACTGTGTCCACGATTCCCTGACTGTAGCACAACATGTCTTCAAACTCTGGGTCCCCACGGCTGTAGGATGAGTTGAAGCAGAGGGAGCAGACCACATTAGTGACCGCCCGGGTCAGCTCAGGCGACAGGTCCATGGCCAGCCCAACAGCTGCTGCCTCAGAGAGAATGGAGCACAGAGACTGGGCCTCTGCACAGACTGGACAGAACATAGAGAGAGTTAAACACATCAAACACGGCCGACTGATATCAATATGTTGATATGTTCCATTATTTATATGTTAGATTTGGTTGACATACTTCTTTAGTAGAGCCAGTTTGAAGTCAGGCACATCTGCGGGCAGCCTGGTGCTGCTGCTGAATTTTATTGAAATGTATATTTACATTCCTGACAAGCATTTGCCTAATGAAAGCTCTAGAACGCAAATAAGGTGGAAAGCGTCTAGATATCGGCTGACCGTGACTTCGCCACATCGGTGTAGGCGACAGAAAAACCAACATCACTCAGTCTCCACAAGCAGCAATGGTGTTTATGTTTAGTTCTGAAGGAAGTCATATTTAAGACTGTGTTCCATTCAGCTAACAGTTATGTTGGTGGGATGGTCTCACTCCTAACCAGGAGGTGTGGTGGTACTCACTGATCCTCTCTAGGGAGGCAGAACCTTCTCCAAACATGCAAAGGGCTCCATGCACTATTTTTCTGTGGAACTTCCAGGCAGCACTGTAGTCTCCAAATGCAATGTCTTTCCCATCTCTGGTCAGGATGTCCGTGGTCACCTTTTCACACACGAGACACAAACAACAGAACAAAAACCAAGATTAGCAGCTCTGAAGCAGCTGGAGTCCTTAGGGAGCAGTTATACGTACAGTTCTGGGTCTCCCTGCGAAGGTCTTCCCCTTCTTCAGCAGGACTTCTTTGGCGTGTGCATGCTGGTTGACGATGATAACTCTGTGGGAGCCCATCATCAGAGAGTATGTCTGGCCATACTTTTTCTGCAGATCTTTGAAAAGCACATGAGGAGTGCGTGGGCTTCGCAGACTCAGCAGACTGCCGATCAGAGGGAGTGCTGGGAGGTGGGGAGGCTCCTGGAGGCTGTGCTTGACTTTCAGCTGCCACAAGAAGACGATCAGGCCTACGACTATGAAAACCAACAGGCACCAAAACCAGGCCATCGCTGCGTCAGGAGGGTCTCACCCGCTCAGCGTCGGCCATGCATCCCAGCAAAGCGCCGTGAGGGAAGGTGCTGAGCGGAGGCAGGACCGCACTTTTATTCAACCAGTCAATGCCAGAGCCTTGACTCCCGACTACTGAATACGGGCCAAAACTCAACGAGATAAGAGAGGCTAGTCTCCCGGAGACCTTGAACAAAAGCAAACACTAAAGGCATTGTTCCCTGGATTTTCTGTACTCAACATGTCTCATATATGTGGTTTATATCATTCATAACATAAAACCTCTAAAATCAGAGTTTTCATTTGATCTTGTAACATTTTACTGACTAAAAAGGATCTAAACTTAGACCACTTGAATGTTTCCAACCTAAATTTTATTTTATTTTTTTTTACAAAATGTCTTAAGTGCACTCATTATTGGTGCTACTGTTAAAGTATTTTGCTGTTTTTTTAAACACATTTTGACCTCCAAACTTTATTTATACTAAATGTCATTTATGTGTTTTTATTTTGTTTATTTCATTTATTTATGGTGATTTGAGTGACAACTCATTCTCCTCTGGTTCTGTAACCACTTTGTACGTGTGTTGGTTTCCATGGTGACACCAATGAGCCACTGGCAGCAGCTTTAACATTTCTCTATCTTAGTTCTTGAAACCCTTTAATTTTATTTAGTTAGTTTTGTCCTTTGGTTATTTTTGTTTGTTTTCTTGATTGTTTTTTGTTTGTTTCTTTTTCAAAAACAAATGCCAGAGAACCACTGGGTATAAAGAAGATGCTTGTGGAAATATTAACCCACTTCTTTCATATTACACATCAACATTAACAAAGGGGTTCAGGGCAATAGCTGCTTTAGGCCCAGTTCCTTCAGAAATGTTTGTTAAATAAATGAAATATATTTAAATATTATACGTTTCAAATGTTTTAATGAACAACAAACAGAACCGAAAATGGTAAATTACATCAAATAGTCTTTTACTGTCGGTTCATGTCATTTGTTCAGGACATACAAGTGAATCAAAATAGCGTTTCTCTTCTCTGTAGTTCAGGTAAAGTAAATAAATGTGAAATTTTACCAAAGGTAGAAATTATAAACATAAAGGTCAAAAGTCAGTGGAACAAAAATGAAAGTGAAAAGATGTAAATCAAGCAAACAGAAGGTCTAAATTAAAAGTTACGTTATCGAAAGCACTACGTAAATGTTCGCGTTTAAATTGTCTAACTCGTTTCTCTTTGTTTCAAGTATAAAAACTTTATTTAAAAAAAACGAAATATCGCGAAACTGACCCTTTTTGGTCATTCTGACATACCGTCGTTTGCCAAAATAAAGATGGCGTCGGCTGAGTCACAGACGAGGTTCGGTCAGTCTGTCAAAGGGTTGTTATCCGACAAAGTGGGCTCGTGCAGCGGGGACGTGATCGCGCTGACCCGACAGGTGCTGAAGGGGTCCCGCAGCCAGGAGGTAAGTAACGCCAGAGTAGCGTTACTCCGTGGTTAGTCTTCATTCTTGTTTCCCTGTGATCACGTGACAGGGTCCGGTCGCCTAACCTGGGGCGCGTGCGTGTGTAAACAAGGGAGCTGATGAAGTGGTGCTGAAGCTGGGGAGTCTGACCCCATCAGAACTCTGGATCAGCTGGAGGTCTAAGAGAACCATTAGAACATTCTGATCTTTGAGGATTACAATAATCAGGTCTGCATGGACAACTTTGTGTCCTCACCAGGTCCATATGGGCCATTCCCATCTGTACCGGGTCGGCCCGGGCCGGGTAGCCCCAGTTGGCCCCAGCCTGGCCCGGTTGATTCCACACATCCTTGTCTTAAGCCCATGTGGGCTGATTCTACCCACCAATCAGAGGCTTGCTCTAATGGAAGGTGTGAATTTGCTGTCAGCAGTGGGCGTGTTGGCCCTGGTCGGCCTGAAGCAGTACCCCTTGGGAAGAGGGCCGAGAATGAGCCTTGGTATGCCCGGGAAAATTCCAGGCCACCCAGATATGTAAACAACCTACGCTACCCGGCCCGGGCCGACCCGGTACAGATGGGAATGGCCCATTAGATGAGACAAGTCCTGATCCAGAAGAACACCAGGGAGCCGAGGAGCTCGAGTCAGGTCCAAACCCCACAACCTGTTTCTGGCCCGAGTTTAAAGATGGAGAATTAGACCCAGTCCGGTTCTGTGCTGGGGCCTCTACTCTTCCTCCTCTATCTGCTTCCTCTTCAGCACATCCTGAGCTCCTTCAAAGGAATCTCCTACCATCTTTATGCAGATGACATCCAACTGTACATCTCCTTTAAGCCCCATGAGATGTCTAAGCTGCAGCTGTTACACACCTGCTTAGACTCTATCAAAACCTGGATGGTGGGAGCTTTCTTCAGCTGAATGAAGATAAGACTGAGATCCTCATCTGTGCCCCAGACAAGCTGGTTCCCAAAGTCAGAGACTCTCTTGGTCAGCTTGCTTCTCACACCAAACCTTCTGTCAGGAATCTTGGCGTGACCTTTGACCCAGCTCTCACCCTGGATTCTCATGTCAGATCTCTTTTTGGCTCTTCCTTCTTCCATCTCAGGAACATTGCTAAGCTGAGTCCCATTCTGTCCCGCTCTGAACTTGAGACAGTTATCCACACCTTCATCTCCTCACACTTAGACTACTGTAACTCTCTTTTCACGTGTCTGAGCAGAACCTCCCTGAACCGTCTACAGGTGGTTCAGAACGCCTGTGCTCGGCTTCTGACCAAGTCCTCCAAACACACCCACATCACCCCGCTTCTCCTCCAGCTTCACTGGCTAACAGTCAGCTTCAGGGTTCATTTCAAGATCCTGGTTCTGGTCTATAGGGCCTTACATGGACAAGCACCATCTTACATTGGTGATCTTCTTAGTCCCTACACCCCCAGCAGGTCCCTGAGGTCCAGTGATCAAAGCCTACTCAGGGTATCTGCAGATTTAAGGGAGCCAAATTTAAGACTTTTTAAGACCTTTTTTAAGGCCACTTTGACCAAATTTAAGCTATTTTAAAAATTAAATTTTAGTGATAATTTCCAGCTATTGCCTGGAACCTGTGCTAACCACGTAACATGGGATTAGCCATCCAGTTACCATTAAACTTGCCCTTCCCCATGGCGCAAGCTCCCACTAGCTTAACCAGCTAATGTGCTTATCTAGAAAAATAGCCCCCTTTCACAACCAACTGACTGCGTACGGTTCCGCTTACGCCAACGTCATGCACAAAAAATGCTGAACACTAACTAGAAATTCACGAAATTTTTATAGAAATAAAAGAATCTTGTTTATTGGGTCTTTGGTAATTTAAGACCTCTGGAAACTGGATTTAAGGATTATTTGTCATTTTTAAGGACTTTTAAGGCCTTAAATTAGGAAAAGCTAATTTAAGACTTTTTAAGACTTTTTTAAGGACCCGCGGATACCATGCTACTGGTTGTGCAGCACCAGGCTAAAGACCAAAGGTGACAGATCATTTGCTGCTGTAGCCCCCAGACTCTGGAACTCTCTTCCCCTGAGCCTGAGATCAGTGGACTCAATGGTCTCCTTTAAAAAGCAGCTGAAGACTCACTTGTTCAAGCTGGCTTTTGTATGACCTTCATCACCTCTCTCTCTTTATTCTGCTCTCCCCACCTATTCCACCTTCCTCAGGATCCACTGATTTCCCTCTTTCCTATTCACTCTCTCTCTTTCTTAACATTTTTTTAAATCACAATTGTCTATTTTTGCTCATTTGAATATATTTTTAATCATTTTCTAAATGCTTTTTTATATTTTTACATTTTTTGTTTTTGTGAAGCGCCTCGTGATTTTTATCTTGAGAGGCGCTTTAGAAATTATACTTTCATCTTCTTCTTCTTCAATTCTCCGAATCGGTAGACACACCAGTCCCTGTCCGAGACCAGTAGAGACACCAGTTCCTGTCCAGTAGAGACACCAGTCCCAGTCTGAGACCAGTAGAGACACCAGTCCCAGTCTGAGACCAGTAGAGACACCAGTCCCAGTCTGAGACCAGTAGAGATACCAGTCCCTGTCTGAGACCAGTAGAGATACCAGTCCCTGTCCAAGACCAGTAAAGATTCCAGTCCGAGACCAGTAGAGACACTGGTCCCTGTCCAGTAGAGACACCAGTCCCTGACCGAGACCAGTAGAGACACCAGTCCCTGTCCAGTAGAGACACCAGTCCCCGTCCGAGGCCAGTAGAGACACCAGTCCCCGTCCGAGGCCAGTAGAGACACCAGTCCCCGTCCGAGGCCAGTAGAGACACCAGTCCCCGTCCGAGACCAGTAGAGACACCAGTCCCAGTCTGAGACCAGTAGAGATACCAGTCCCTGTCCGAGACCAGTAGAGAGACCAGTCCCTGTCTAAGACCAGTAAAGATTCCAGTCCGAGACCAGTAGAGACACTGGTCCCTGTCTAGTAGAGACACCAGGCCCAGTCCGAGGCCAGTAGAGACACCAGTCCCTGTCCGAGACCAGTAGAGACACCAGTCCCCGTCCGAGGCCAGTAGAGACACCAGTCCCCGTCCGAGGCCAGTAGAGACACCAGTCCCCGTCCGAGACCAGTAGAGACTCCAGTCCCCGTCCGAGACCAGTAGAGACACCAGTTCCTGTCCAGTAGAGACACCAGTCCCTGTCCGAGACCAGTAGAGATACCAGTCCCTGTCCGAGACCAGTAGAGATACCAGTCCCTGTCCGAGACCAGTAGAGACACCTGTCCCCGTCCGAGGCCAGTAGAGACACCAGTCCCCGTCCGAGGCCAGTAGAGACACCAGTCCCCGTCCGAGGCCAGTAGAGACACCAGTCCCCGTCCGAGACCAGTAGAGACTCCAGTCCCCGTCCGAGACCAGTAGAGACACCAGTTCCTGTCCAGTAGAGACACCAGTCCCTGTCCGAGACCAGTAGAGATACCAGTCCCTGTCCGAGACCAGTAGAGACACCAGTTCCTGTCCAGTAGAGACACCAGTCCCTGTCCGACACCAGTAGAGATACCAGTCCCTGTCCGAGACCAGTAGAGACACCAGTTCCTGTCCAGTAGAGACACCAGTCCCAGTCTGAGACCAGTGGAGACACCAGTCCCAGTCTGAGACCAGTAGAGATACCAGTCCCTGTCCGAGACCAGTAGAGATACCAGTCCCTGTCCGAGACCAGTAGAGACACCAGTCCCTGTCCAAGGCCAGTTAAGACACCAGTCCCTGTCCAGTAGAGACACCAGTCCCCGTCCGAGGCCAGTAGAGACACCAGTCCCCGTCCAAGGCCAGTTAAGACACCAGTCCCTGTCCAGTAGAGACACCAGTCCCCGTCCGAGGCCAGTAGAGACACCAGTCCCCGTCCAAGACCAGTAGAGACACCAGTCCCCGTCCGAGACCAGGAGAGACACCAGTCCCCGTCCGAGGCCAGGAGAGACACCAGTCCCCGTCCGAGGCCAGGAGAGACACCAGTCCCCGTCCGAGGCCAGTAGAGACACCAGTCCCCGTCCGAGACCAGTAGAGATACCAGCCCCTGTCCAAGACCAGTAAAGATTCCAGTCCGAGACCAGTAGAGACACCAGTCCCCGTCCGAGGCCAGTAGAGACACCAGTCCCCGTCCGAGGCCAGTAGAGACACCAGTCCAGCTCCAAGACCAGTAGAGACACCGGTCCCTGTTCAGTAGAGACACCAGTCCCTGTCTGAGACCAGTAGAGACACCGGTCCCTGTCCAGTAGAGACACCGGTCCCTGTCCAGTAGAGACACCAGTCCCTGTCTGAGACCATTAGAGACACCAGTCCCTGTCTGAGACCAGTAGAGACACCAGTCCCTGTCCGAGACCAGTAGAGACACCAGTCCCTGTCCAGTAGAGACACCAGTCCCCGTCCGAGGCCAGTAGAGACACCAGTCCCTGTCCAAGACCAGTAGAGACACCAGTTCCTGTCCAGTAGAGACACCAGTCCCAGTCTGAGACCAGTAGAGACACCAGTCCCCGTCCGAGGCCAGTAGAGACACCAGTCCCCGTCCGAGACCAGTAGAGATACCAGTCCCTGTCCGAGACCAGTAGAGAGACCAGTCCCTGTCTAAGACCAGTAAAGATTCCAGTCCGAGACCAGTAGAGACACTGGTCCCTGTCTAGTAGAGACACCAGGCCCAGTCCGAGGCCAGTAGAGACACCAGTCCCTGTCCGAGACCAGTAGAGACACCAGTCCCTGTCCAGTAGAGACACCAGTCCCCGTCCGAGGCCAGTAGAGACACCAGTCCCCGTCCGAGGCCAGTAGAGACACCAGTCCCCGTCCGAGACCAGTAGAGACACCAGTCCCCGTCCGAGGCCAGTAGAGACACCAGTCCCCGTCCGAGGCCAGTAGAGACACCAGTCCCCGTCCGAGACCAGTAGAGACTCCAGTCCCCGTCCGAGACCAGTAGAGACACCAGTTCCTGTCCAGTAGAGACACCAGTCCCTGTCCGAGACCAGTAGAGATACCAGTCCCTGTCCGAAACCAGTAGAGACACCAGTTCCTGTCCAGTAGAGACACCAGTCCCTGTCCGAGACCAGTAGAGATACCAGTCCCTGTCCGAGACCAGTAGAGACACCAGTTCCTGTCCAGTAGAGACACCAGTCCCAGTCTGAGACCAGTGGAGACACCAGTCCCAGTCTGAGACCAGTAGAGATACCAGTCCCAGTCTGAGACCAGTAGAGATACCAGTCCCTGTCCGAGACCAGTAGAGATACCAGTCCCTGTCCGAGACCAGTAGAGATACCAGTCCCTGTCCGAGACCAGTAGAGACACCAGGCCCCGTCCGAGGCCAGTAGAGACACCAGTCCCCGTCCAAGGCCAGTTAAGACACCAGTCCCTGTCCAGTAGAGACACCAGTCCCCGTCCGAGACCAGTAGAGACACCAGTCCCCGTCCGAGGCCAGGAGAGACACCAGTCCCCGTCCGAGGCCAGGAGAGACACCAGTCCCCGTCCGAGACCAGTAGAGACACCAGTCCCCGTCCGAGAGCAGTAGAGACACCAGTCCCCGTCCGAGACCAGTAGAGATACCAGCCCCTGTCCAAGACCAGTAAAGATTCCAGTCCGAGACCAGTAGAGACACCAGTCCCCGTCCGAGGCCAGTAGAGACACCAGTCCCCGTCCGAGACCAGTAGAGACACCAGTCCCCGTCCGAGACCAGTAGAGACACCAGTCCCCGTCCGAGGCCAGTAGAGACACCAGTCCAGGTCCAAGACCAGTAGAGACACCGGTCCCTGTTCAGTAGACACACCAGTCCCTGTCTGAGACCAGTAGAGACACCGGTCCCTGTCCAGTAGAGACACCAGTCCCTGTCTGAGACCATTAGAGACACCGGTCCCTGTCCAGTAGACACACCAGTCCCTGTCTGAGACCAGTAGAGACACCGGTCCCTGTCCAGTAGAGACACCAGTCCCTGTCTGAGACCAGTAGAGACACCAGTCCCTGTCCGAGACCAGTAGAGACACCAGTCCCTGTCCAGTAGAGACACCAGTCCCCGTCCGAGGCCAGTAGAGACACCAGTCCCAGTCCAAGACCAGTAGAGACACCAGTCCCTGTCTGATCTGTTCAGCTTTGAAAATGTTGAATCTAAATGCACACGCACACACACACACACACACGTTTCCAGTTGGTTTTAAACACAGCTAACACACACTGGTATCTTCTCTTCAAGCTTCTTGGTCAAGCAGCGAGGAACATGGTCCTCCAAGAGGATGCCATTTTACACTCTGAAGATGTGAGTGTCATCATGTGTGAAACCTCCATGAGATGCTTTAAAGCAAAGTTCTGCTCCTTTGAGTTTTTTAATCTTCTTATTTGTCTTCAGAGTCTGAGGAAGATGTCCATCATCACCACTCACCTACAGTATCAGTGAGTATCAAACACCCCCGTCTGTCTGCTGCAGCTTAACGTCGCTCCTGTTGACTCTCCATTCTGTCTCTCACAGGCAGGAAGCCATCCAGAAGAAGTGAGTCCAACACACTAGTAATGACATCATTGTCTTCCTTCAGAGACACACATGTGACGTGCTCGTCCTGTCTCTCTGCTCTAGTGTGGAGCATTCTAGAAACCTCCAGGAGCAGCTGACGCACCTGCTGAAGTGACTGGGGGACAGAAGACACCACCAGGCTAATGAGGAGGGCAGAAGACACCACCAGGCTAATGAGGAGGGCAGAAGACAACACCAGGCTAATGAGGAGGACAGAAGACACCACCAGGCTAATGAGGAGGACAGAAGACAACACCAGGCTAATGAGGAGGGCAGAAGACAACACCAGGCTAATGAGGAGGGCAGAAGACAACACCAGGCTAATGAGGAGGACAGAAGACACCACCAGGCTAATGAGGAGGACAGAAGACACCACCGGGCTAATGAGGAGGACAGAAGACACCACCGGGCTAATGAGGAGGACAAAAGACAACACCGGGCTAATGAGGAGGGCAGAAGACACCACCAGGCTAATGAGGAGGACAGAAGACACCACCAGGCTAATGAGGAGGACAGAAGACACCACCGGGCTAATGAGGAGGACAGAAGACACCACCAGGCTAACGGGGAAGGACACTTACTCCATTGGACAAAAGACATTCTTCAGTCCTTAGATTTCTCAACTGCTGATGAATGAATGAATGTGTTTCCCTCATCATGCTGTTTCAGCAGCAGCCATCTGGGTAGATGGACAAGTTCATTAGAAAAATCCTCCTTGTCTCTCTACATTCTCAATGTCCATGGTTAGCTGGAGTCCTTCTGTCCCCCACCACCTGCACTGGGTCAAGAGGACATCCAGCTGTAGATACGCTGCTGCTCCAACAAACCACACCATAAAAGATGGCCGATTCCACCACAGAGTCAAAAAAGGTCCTCGGGAGCGTTCCCTGCACTCCAAAGGACCTCAGTCTCATCCGCTGGTAAGTCTGCTCGGACTCCTCATCATCAGAGGACATCTGAAAATGGCGACCTGGGGAGTTGGAGAAATCTGCCATGTTGTGGGTGAAGAGCGGTGCTGCAGAACCTTTTCGCTGCAGACAACACGGCCCTGTGTCCTCACATGCTGGATCCAGTCCAGTGGGACAGATGGTGGTCCACCACGGACACCTCCAGCTTGTCCTCAGATGTCCTGACTGGATGGTTTTGAAAGAACTGGAGAACTCAATCCTCACAGAGCTTCCAAACGTCTCGAGGTGGGTCAGGGCTCAGTGCAGATGGTAGAGGACATCAGAGACCAGGATAGTTCGGGTTTGGGCCCAAAAGCACTAAACTGAAATTCCATACTTTAATATCTAAACCACGCCTGACATGGTTACGGTGGTTTTCACAAACAGCTGTTCACTGTTGTCATAGCAACTGTTTCCACCCACCGGGAGTCCGTCCGTAGACAAACTAAACATGAATGAAATGTTCATAAATTATAGATTCCCATAAAGCCAAAGAATGCTGAGGCTCAGAAATGACCGTGACTCAGCCTCAAGATAATGAAGGAAGTTATCAGCAGCCTGAAGGCCGGGCGGCGCTGACCTCGACAGCATCCCTGAGATCATGTGCAGTCCTTTCAACTTGGTGCTTCACGTGTTCCTCATCATCACACGGGCTGGGACGCGTTCAGGGAACAACCTTCGGAGTACATCTGTCAGCAGAATCCAGGATTTAGGATCAAATCCACTCCACGTCGGCTCTTCCCCCGACACGGCCCTGACCTCAAAGGATGAAGATCCAGGTGCAGGTTCCTCCGTGCGCTTCCTTCAGTAGATAGACTCATCCCAGGGATCTGTGTAATTATAGATGCCTAATAAGAACTTGCTTCATTCCCAGCATCATCCATACCTACCTAAGTACATTAGGTTTTATTAATAAGTTATTAGTCATTTGTTTAAATGGTTCCATGATGAAAATAAATGTTTTCCTCACCATCATCAGTGTGAAGGAGATTAAATCAGCTTTTCCATTTGGGAACAAACGGCCAACAGAAGCAGCAGGACACCACGGCTGCGTTCAAATAATTCACACACAAACTAACAGCTTTCTAAAACAAAACCAGTTTTTATTAAAGCATCAGACATAAAATACCAACAGCTGATTTACAACAAAAAAATCAACTCGGTTCATTCTGAACCTAAATCGTGCTTCATTACCGACGCTTGAAACATCGGAACAGAAGAAAACCGTTTTTAGGGGATTTAGAAGCAGGTGATGGGAACCAGTTTGAACCGGTTACAGATGGAGCTGCAGAAACATGCAGCTATAAGAAAGCCTAGCATTGTTCGTGCATAACTAGCTTACGGTCCCAAAATGTTCTGACCCCCCATCAGTTATAATCTGGCCAACCCGAGTCAGAACCATGGTCCGCTTTCGTGACATCACTTCTCCAGATGTCCTTTTGTGGCTAACGTCCCTCAAACGTCCCACGCTGCTTAGCAGTGCAACAAAACATGCTCCAGCATAGTTATTACAGTGTTAATGACACACACACACACACACACACACACACACACACGCACACAGATTAAACCAGCATGTTGGATTCAGGTGAGCATACAGAAATCAGCTGACTGCTGCCGAGCCCTTCCAGACATTTCTGACCCGGTCAGCTAATGCTGTAATATGAAAACCTTCGAACATTCAAACGGAACAGGCTTCTAGCTGCTACTCCTCTTCCTCCTCATCATCGTCTTCATCATGGCAGTGTGTGATCTCCTGTGGAGGCGGAGCGAATAAATGGGGGGGTTGGATCTCACTGACGGATCTGGTCAGTTGGTGCCGTTTACTCTCCATCTCTTTAAAGTCAACGTCTTGGCGGTTCCGGGTGGCGAGCGGCGACTCGGTGTCGATGAGGCCGACGTGTGAGTGCTCCACCGTCGACTCGTGAGGCATCTGGAGGTGAGACAGGAGACGGTTGTGGTTGATCAGCTGGACGTTGGTATACATCCTGCTGTTTCAGGTCAGAGTTGTGGAGGCGGGCTCTGTGTTTACACGCCCAACACCAGGATGCTGTTGCTGTCCGTCTACAGTTCTAACCAGGAAACGACCATATTTGGACACTATAATTAGGTAGTAATTTTCCACAGGGTTATATCGCCTGGATGGAGGGTAAAAGCCATCTTTGTTTACATTTCTACCATGTAAAGCTGCCAAACTCCCTCTTCAACTGGAAATTATTCATCCAAACATTTTTCATTTCACTGACCAGGAAGAGCAGATGAAAAAAACACCAGATGATTCCGGCTGTTCCGCAGTTTTAGGGCCGTTCTTTAGAAAAGGAACATACCAGCACATGAGCAGCCCTGAACAGGTAGCTGAACGGGTAGTAGAGCAGGTTGATGAAGGACGCCGCGTACAGGTCAGCGTAACGCATCACCTGGGAGGCAAACAGCGTCGGTCGAGATCCGCTCCGAAACAAACTTCCCATCATGCCGTAGCACATGTCCATGTCATGAGTGACTTTCTGGAGAGAAGGAAACAAAATACATGTTTAAAGTGTGTGTGTGTGCGTGCGTGTGTGTGTGTGAGAGAGAGAGAGAGAGAGAGAGAGATCTAAAACACTGAGATTTTTTTGTTGAATCTAAACTGCAACACCGACCTAATTTAAATATGCCAGTAGTTAGTGTGTTCTGTTAGACTGGATCATGGACAAGTCCTGTATGTGTGGGTGAAGAATCTAGCTGTTGTTCTTGGGCTGTTGCCTCAAGCTCCAGAAATACTCCAGGAGAACATGCGGGGACCGTAAGAAGAACATAAGAGGAACACAAGGAAAACATGAGAGGAACACAAGGAGAACATGAGAGGAACACCAGGAGAACATGAGAGGAACACCAGGAGAACATGAGAGGAACACCAGGAGAACATGAGAGGAACACAAGGAGAACATGAGAGGAACACCAGGAGAACATCAGAGGAACACAAGGAGAACATCAGAGGAACACAAGGAGAACATCAGAGGAACACAAGGAGAACATGAGAGGAACACCAGGAGAACATGAGAGGAACACCAGGAGAACATGAGAGGAACACCAGGAGAACATGAGAGGAACACAAGGAGAACATGAGAGGAACACAAGGAGAACATCAGAGGAACACCAGGAGAACATGAGAGGAACACCAGGAGAACATCAGAGGAACACCAGGAGAACATCAGAGGAACACCAGGAGAACATCAGAGGGACACCAGGAGAACATGAGGGGAACACCAGGAGAACATCAGAGGAACACCAGGAGAACATGAGAGGAACACCAGGAGAACATGAGAGGAACACCAGGAGAACATGAGAGGAACACCAGGAGAACATGAGAGGAACACCAGGAGAACATCAGAGGGACACCAGGAGAACATGAGGGGAACACCAGGAGAACATCAGAGGAACACCAGGAGAACATGAGAGGAACACCAGGAGAACATGAGAGGAACACCAGGAGAACATGAGAGGAACACCAGGAGAACATGAGAGGAACACCAGGAGAACATCAGAGGGACACCAGGAGAACATGAGGGGAACACCAGGAGAACATGAGAGGAACACCAGGAGAACATGAGAGGAACACCAGGAGAACATCAGAGGGACACCAGGAGAACATGAGGGGAACACCAGGAGAACATCAGAGGGACACAAGGAGAACATGAGAGGAACACCAGGAGAACATGAGAGGAACACCAGGAGAACATCAGAGGGACACCAGGAGAACATGAGGGGAACACCAGGAGAACATGAGAGGAACACCAGGAGAACATGAGAGGAACACCAGGAGAACATCAGAGGAACACCAGGAGAACATGAGGGGAACACCAGGAGAACATCAGAGGGACACAAGGAGAACATGAGAGGAACACCAGGAGAACATCAGAGGAACACCAGAAGAACATGAGAGGAACACCAGGAGAACATCAGAGGAACACCAGGAGAACATCAGAGGAACACCAGAAGAACATGAGAGGAACACCAGGAGAACATCAGAGGAACACCAGGAGAACATCAGAGGAACACCAGAAGAACATGAGAGGAACACCAGGAGAACATCAGAGGAACACCAGAAGAACATGAGAGGAACACCAGGAGAACATGAGAGGAACACCAGGAGAACATCAGAGGAACACCAGAAGAACATGAGAGGAACACCAGGAGAACATCAGAGGAACACCAGGAGAACATCAGAGGAACACCAGAAGAACATGAGAGGAACACCAGGAGAACATCAGAGGAACACCAGAAGAACATGAGAGGAACACCAGGAGAACATGAGAGGAACACCAGGAGAACATCAGAGGAACACCAGAAGAACATGAGAGGAACACCAGGAGAACATCAGAGGAACACCAGGAGAACATCAGAGGAACACCAGAAGAACATGAGAGGAACACCAGGAGAACATCAGAGGAACACCAGGAGAACATCAGAGGAACACCAGAAGAACATGAGAGGAACACCAGGAGAACATCAGAGGAACACCAGAAGAACATGAGAGGAACACCAGGAGAACATCAGAGGAACACCAGGAGAACATCAGAGGAACACCAGAAGAACATGAGAGGAACACCAGGAGAACATCAGAGGAACACCAGGAGAACATCAGAGGAACACCAGGAGAACATCAGAGGAACACCAGGAGAACATGAGAGGAACACCAGAAGAACATGAGAGGAACACCAGGAGAACATCAGAGGAACACCAGAAGAACATGAGAGGAACACCAGGAGAACATCAGAGGAACACCAGGAGAACATCAGAGGAACACCAGAAGAACATGAGAGGAACACCAGGAGAACATCAGAGGAACACCAGAAGAACATGAGAGGAACACCAGGAGAACATGAGAGGAACACCAGGAGAACATCAGAGGAACACCAGAAGAACATGAGAGGAACACCAGGAGAACATCAGAGGAACACCAGGAGAACATCAGAGGAACACCAGAAGAACATGAGAGGAACACCAGGAGAACATCAGAGGAACACCAGGAGAACATCAGAGGAACACCAGAAGAACATGAGAGGAACACCAGGAGAACATCAGAGGAACACCAGAAGAACATGAGAGGAACACCAGGAGAACATGAGAGGAACACCAGGAGAACATGAGGGGAACTTTAACAGCTCCGTATGAAGCAGCAGTGCTGCTGCGTGTGGGTCAGTGGTTGGAGGTGTAGGACCTTAATACGTCTCTGCAGGGAGCTGATATCAGGCCTCTCGTTGCTGCTGCTATCCAGATGCCTGAAGATAAAATGTCCCATTAAACTTCAGTAGAAGATTCCAGCTGTTGATGTTCAGAACATTACTAATACATTCCATTTGCTCCCATCCAGACTAAAGCAGCAGATGCTGTCTTCTGTTTGTTGTTGTTTACAAATGTTGTATTATTATATAAACAAGTAGCAAGATCCGTTCACACGCTGGTGGTGAGGAGCTACCGTGTAGCCACAGCTGCCCTGGGGCGCTGACAGAGGCGAGGCTGCCGAGCACAGGCGCCACCGGTCCCTCCGACCACCTGCTGAGCTACAGCTGCTCCAGAACGCTTCAGAGGCGACTGAAACCGTTAACTCTTATTAGAGTTGCCTTCAGTGTGTGAAGAGCATTTCAGGCAATGTGGTAAAAATGCTCCAGAACAACATCTGCTACCCCACTAGACTCGGTAACCTTCGTCGTTTTGTCTAATGGTCACGTAAAAAACAAGAACTTACTTGTAAAGTTCTGCGAGGAAACATTCCAGAGACTGAAGCTCCACAAAGATGGCTGAGAAGAAAAAATCCCCGACATCAGGATCCTTTTAATCATTGCTCTGTGTGCGTGTGCGTGTGTGTGTGTGTGTGTGTGTGCGTGTGTGTGTGTGTGTGTGTGTGTAGCTTACAGCTCTTGTCTGTCCACACATGCAGCTCCTGGGCCAACTCAGGTATGACCAGGAATGTCCTCCAGCCCTGGCGCTTCTTGGATTTGAGAATGTCACCAAAAATGTGATCTCCGATGTAGATGATGTCCTTTCCTTTAGCTCCCAGGAGGTCACAAACAATGTCTGAAGATCCTGGGCCAAAAACAGGGTTTAAAGATCTCCTGAGGTCCTCCAGACAAAACCTAAACGGTTTCTTCATGATGGTTTTTACTGTGGAGGAATCTACCCTAATCCCAACATGATCAAAGACCAGATTAATATCTGTAGCACACTAAACACGATGTCTGATCACAGCTGGTCAGGAACTTTACCTCCAGAGTAAACAATCCCGTGATGCAGAGGTCCGGTGTAGGTGCCGATCTTTAGCCGCCCCGTTGCCTGAAAAGAACCAATCACAATCTGGAGATAATCTGATGTTGAGCCTTAGCCTAGAAATCTGGACAAACCACAGCAGGATTTAGCTCTGCAGGTCGGCGTAGCCAGGCGCTACTGCAGCCTCAGCAGGTCCATCATTGGCTTTTGCAGTATAGTGTGATGCCAATCACAGCACTCTATTGGTTTGGTGGGCGGGATTTTACTGCGACTAAGCCAAACAACAAAGATGGCAGCAGCTCGTTTGATACTTGATACTCGATCGAGGTACTCAAGTCTTTAATTTAGAAAAGAGAGGTGTTCACGTCTTCTTCGATGATGTATGGCGGACTACCGCCTTGACTGACAACTGTAGCGGTGAGTAGGGGTGGAGCATATAAACGATATAAGGTAGAAACGATATAAAATTGGGTAATGATAGAGTTCTTGGCTATATCGCAATACAGTGATAACACATGACGTCACTAAGGTGTGCACCCTGCTGACATTGGGGCAACAGAATGGCAGTGACTGCAAGCATGGAGTGGGCAGAGGAGGAGGCCTATATGCCTCATGATCACATGATCGGAAATCGGCCCCGATCACGTGGTTTCAGACTGATCGGGACTCATCCGGACTCGGATACTAGGTTTAAATTACAGGAGAGCAACTTGGTTCTCCTTAAAGGTTGTCAGGCTCCCCTGATGCCCTTAACTTACACACCCAGAGCCCTTTTCAGACAGACATTCTGGAACATTTGCGGACAATTCAATCCGGGTTTTAACCGGAACTGTGTTTTCAGACACACCACTTTTGTACCGGAACTTGTCCTTTCGGCTGCGTTCACACAGCAGGGAAAAGTTCCAGATGTCTGACGGCGGCGGGGGTGGGGGTGGGGGGGAGAATCGGACCCATGTTATGAAGAAGAAGAAGAAAATATCATTTCTATAGCGCCTCTCAAGATAAAAATCACGAGGCGCTTAAGCATAATTCTGCGCACACGAAGATGCATTAGAGACCTGGATGATGAAGCTCAATGGTTAAAGGAATCACTGAAGCGGTGTGAAGCGCTCCGCCGCGCGTCTAGGCGGTACCGTAGGAGGCGAGCTGCCGTGGTTCGCCGCATGCTACAGCAGCGGGCTATCTAGGTGCGCACAGCGTCCCCCGGTCCCCTCCTCCTCCCCCTCCTCCCCGTCCGGAACTTTACCTCACCAGTCTGAAGCAGCCACCCTGTCCGTAACAATTCCGGACCTGTTACTAGGGGCTTCGTCCGGTAAAATTCCGGAACACGTTATCCGGATGTTTGTATTCAGACACAAAGGTCTTACGGACAGAGTCCGGAACATTTCCGTTTTTCATGGCCTGTCTGAAGGGGGAGCACAAACAGATCCAGTTTCTACCTTTATTATATTATTTATATGGACTCAGCGTAGCGGGGATTCGTTTGAGCAGAGATGCAGAGCAGCAGGCAGACCGCTGATTATTCATGAACTCCAGCTGCGTTCTGCACACGGCCACAGCAACATGTTCTAAGTTTCTAAGTGGCGTCACCAAAAATACATAATTATCACACAGTCATTCGTGTCCGTTCATTTCTCTCCGGTAAGTTCTGTCTGTATTTGAGCGTGACGTGTGTGTGGCGTGTGTGTGGACGCGCTTGCGCTGCAGCGGTCGTCACCGTCGCAGCCGGGCAGCGCGGCGCACACTCCGCTTTTTTTGCGGTCAATAGATCAGTTTGATCTGATGGTTAAAAAGTGACTTGTGAGGTGAAAAAGAAGGAAGCAGGCAGGAGTTTTTCTGGAGGACTGGGAGATGCAGGAAGATCAGAGACAGACAGGACAGGAAGACAGGAAAATAAAAACCAAGAAAACAAAATTACGTTCTTAACAAAATTAAATGTAGGTAGATTGATCCCACTACACGTTTGTACCTGTATAAAGCAATCATTTATCAGCATGTAGTATTTATATAGGTGATACAATTCAGATCATCTTCAAAACTCCTCCCATGCCCAGGGGCGTATCTAAGCATTTTGGGGGCCGAGGTAAAGTAGACCCCTGCCAGGTATTTTAAGTTGAAGTGCTATCTGTTTTTATATTAGACTTTTTATATTTGCAATAAAGTCCAAAAGTGAAGAATTTATGTTATTTATTACTTGATTGTTCACGCTACCTCACAGAAGTGATCTGTTGTTAAAAATTTTAATAAAAAGGTAATTAAATACAAAATAAGGAACATTCTGGAACCGTTTCTTCCTTTTCTTAATTTTTTATGTATCGAAAGTATCGGATCGGGACTCGGTATCGGCAGATTCTCAAAACCTAATGACTCGGACTCGGGGGCAAAAAGAACCTGATCGGGACATCCCTAGTTACAGCTATATGTCCCGGTACGGACACTCTGCTTGGAGGATTTTCTGCTGCCCTGAACACACCTAAAGATGGGAGGAGCCGGGGTTTCTCTGTGGCACGTCCGAAGCTCTAGAGTGAGCTACTGTTGTCTGCAAGGGCTTCCACTTCTGTGGCGCTTAGGCTGAAGCTTATTTGTAAGACTTGGTGTTCACTCCTAGTCGTTAGTGTCAATTTGTTTATAGTTGTCTTTGTTTTTAATCATGTTTACTTGTTTTTAATCCGTGTTCTTGTTTTGTTGTGTTTGTAAAGCATGCTGTCATCTTTGTGCCTGTACGATGATATAAATGAAGATGAGATCGCAGATACAAGCGGCCGGGATGAGATTTCTCCCCCAGGTGGCTGGGCTCTCCCTTAGAGATAGGGTGAGAAGCTCGAAGCTCGGTCTTCCGGGAGGGGCTCGGAGTAGACCCGCTGCTCCTCCACATAGAGAGAAGCCAGTTGAGGTGGCTCGGGCATCAAGTTAGGATGCCTCCTGGACGCCTCCCTGGTGAGGTTTTCTGGGCACGTCCAACAAGGAGGAGACCTAAAGGGAGACCCAGGACATGCTGGAGGGACTATGTCTCCCACCTGGCCAGGGAATGCCTTAGGATTCCCCCGGAGGAGCTGGTCCAAGTGGCTGAGAGAGGGAATTCTGGGCCTCCCTGCTTAGGCTGCTGCCCCCGCGACCCGACCCCGGATAAGCAGCCCAAAATGAATGGATGAATGAAGATTGAGCTAAGTGGCAAGACTATATATTCACATGTGTAGGATGGTTTGCTAGGCTAGTTTAGTCTCACGGTTCCCTGAAACACGGATGCACGTACCGTGTCCACCTGCCTCAGGACCGTACCCTCCCCAAAGAATACGGGTTTACGAGCATCCACCAGAATCAGGTCAAAGTAGGACTGCCAGGGCCGGTGGGGCGTCCCGAGCTGCACACACAACATCATCAGCTCTAGAATGCATTGTTAAACATTTACACAGTCACCTCTTCAGGCTTACCTTTGGACCATAGGGAAAGTCAAACAGGTAGGTCATAATTTTCTAGAAGAAACCGGAAAAGATTATTTTTAGTATCAACTCGTGAAAGAAAGGGCCATGCCACAGGAAGTGTTCACTTCATTTATCCAGCAAATCCATCATGTGACCGGTTCTAGAACCGTGTTTTATCACCAAAGGAACATCTCCACTCATTACCTCACAAGTAAACTCCCAGAAAAACCCAGAAATGTTCCTGAAGGGCAGGAAGAGCTCCACAGAATCTCACCTGGGTGTATTTATAATCGCTGTTGGTCACCAGGAAGACTTTGGCTACTTCATTCATGCGGCTGAGGAGGAGAGGAAGCTTCGGCTTGGTGAGAAACAGAAACGGTCGGAGTAAAGTGAAGGTGCACGTGTGTGCTCAGAAACAGGCTCCGTCATTCTGCTTCACTTACGTCTTTCACAACGTACTTCTCCAGGTTCTCCACGGTCTTTTCTTTTAAGGAACCCTGTAGACACAGAGCGATGCAGCTAAAGGCTCTGACGGCACAAAGCTGCCTGAAAGGACGGGTTCTTACCTTGAAGTGAACCCAGTCCACTGCGTCTCGCACATCTTGGAACATGCTCTTGTAGGACATGAAGAGGTCTCCATCTTTGAAGCCAGCTTCACAGCTAAAGTGTTTGAATCGTGGAGACATTAGAACCAGGAACCTTGTTTCCTTGTCAGCAGAAGTGTCAGGAACATCTCATGTTTGGTTCAACACAGAAGATTTATTCAGCATCTCCAGATCAGCTGTTTCATGTCGGGACTCCAACGTATTCCAATCAACTTAAAGCCTCAAAGAGCTTATTTATTCTGTGACCGAGCGTTCTTCCCAGGAGTCAGGAAGTTGTTTAAAAAAAGAGGCCATTGCATCACTTCATACTCTGTCAACACCCACCCACCCACACACACACACACCAACTTTTTGGGGCAGCAGTAGCTCAGTTGGTAGAGCGGGTTGCCTCATGATGGGTTCGATTCCAGCTCCCACCAGGGGTATCCTGCTGTTGTGTCCTTGGGCAAGACACTTCACCCAACTTGCCTGTGTTGGTGGTGGTCAGAGGGGCCGACGGCGCCAAATGGCAGCCTCGCCTCTGTCAGACCTCCCCAGGGTGGCTGTGGCTACGAAGTAGCTTACCATCACTGGCAGTGTGTGAATGTGAGAGTGTGTGAGAGCGTCTTTGGGTGTCTAGAAAAGCGCTATATAAGTTAGATGATGATGATTATTATTATTATTAACTCTCTGGGTTTGTTTTGGTCCTTCTGTTTGGAGCGGCCCGGTGTTGTGTTGAGATGTGTTCTCTGTCCTTTCTGGTCCTGAGGAGATTACTATGATGAATGAATCCTGCCATCAGTGCTTTAGAGACTACGGTAAATTAGTCTCTTAACATGACCATCGACAGATTTAATTTTTTCACACAGCTCTAAGATTTCTAAGCATCAGTGACAATGAATGAATGAATGAATGAATGAATTACCTTGAGTATCTGGAGCAATTACTGAAGAAATCCACCAAGCATGCAAAGAGGTAGGTTTCTGTGGGAATGACAGCAACAGCTTTACATGATTCCATCCAACTATGCAGAAATGTCTGAACTCTGATTGGCTCTGAGGTTTTAGACAAGTTAACCCGTAAAGTTACAGTCTCACTCCTACACGTCCCCTACATGTCTTCAGCACCCCAGTAAGGACACCTGGACGTCTAGGTTTTATTGCTGTTTCGTTCGTCTTGTTCAGAATTAGAGAGGGTTTTTTAGGGGGCGGGGTCAGGCGGAAAACCAGGAAGAACCGGATGACTTCACTCACCAGGCAGGTTGAAGAGCGTGTTTAGGATATAGAAGCGGTCTGTGTCTCCCCGCTGGATGAATTTGTTCGGGTACATCTCTCTGATCTCAGGTCTGTAAAGAAAAGGAAAGGTTTTGTTTTTATTCTCTTCTTTAATTGTTTGATCATTTCCTCTCTGCAACAAGAATGGTTCAGCAAACGAGTCAGAAAACAAAGAGTACAGAATAAAGTAAAACAGCAGACATTTTAAAGTCATGAGAACAAAACCTGACGGTTTCAAGGTTATGGGTGACATCCAGCCGCTAAACAATCACATCAAGCCCAAGTTGCTGTGAGCCGTCAGTCAGATCTACGGCTGAAAACACGAATGAGTGAAGCGTGCACCGGTGTGAAGCTCACCCCCTCAAGAAGTTGAACCCGTGAACACACACCAGAATGTTTCCATAGGCATCCACCTTCAGCAGGTTCCCGTACGTGGTGTCAAAGACCAGACCTCTGAGGAGGACGAGAACAGCCAGTGAGGACGGAAACACTTAGACGGATCAAAGTTCTTGTCTGTAGGACTCTAGGTGCAGCTCAGAGGCAAAATAATGTGATGCTTCTTGCAAAACAACCTTCAACATGTCTGAAAGGTAAACTTTCACCGAACCTACATGCAGGACGAATTCCTGCTAAACAACCTAGTAACGCACGGTTTAACCAGTTTACTGATATAAATGTAGGCACTGGTTGAGATTTTGACTACTGTCCAACCGCGATGTGCATGAATGTTGTCAATCTGCGTCGCCTTTGAACAAACGCAGATGAACACATGAACACAGGCCTCCAAACGGTTTCCACGTTCCCTGTGATTTAGTTGGAACACTTTTCCTACACGGTACTTCCCAGTTTCAGCTGTTTCTCCGGTTTTTTAAAAGGTCGGAAACCTGTTAATTCTGATTTCTCATTTTTAACCATTTTGTGTTTTCCTCACATTTAGCTTGAATTTCATTTAAAATAACTTCATCTTTACTCCCCTTATGAGCTTTTTTGTGTTGCATTATAAAAATCCTAACAACATAGAAAATATTTCAGATGTTTAGCATTTTTTACACACGGTCTGGACGTTAAATGTTATAGAAATATTTTCTATACCAGGGGTCACGAGCACAAGTCTAGAATAAACAAAAAGATTCTGCAGCCATCTTTTAAAACATAAATGCATTAAAATAGATTTAAAAATCACAATATTCATAAACACATTACATTCTGTTTATTATATATTAAGTTGAGTTTAACTCCGACGTCATTCCGACGGAGTTTGCAGCCGCAAACGAAACGTTGCAGGTAAATAAAACCTTTTCTGTGTTTTAAAAAGAACTAAAAGATGGAATTAGAATTTCAACACCGCAAGAACACACCAAAGATGTTTAACTCTGACCTATTCCAGTTCAAAGGTCAGTGTTGTAAGAGCCTGGTAGCCCTTCGTATGGCTCAGTACTCATGGAGTAGCTGTCAGCTTCACAGAGGCTGGTGGCCCCGTTCTACACTAGAAGTATTTGTTCTGCTGCATTTCATCCACTGTGTGAGACTGCTCAGAAACGTTTTCATCATTTTGACATAAATAAACAAAAGCAATTAATGTAAAATATAAAAATAATAGACTTCATCCATATCACCCATTCCTAATATAAACCTTTGTTTGAATGTGTTAACCTTCTGGTCTTACTGACTCAGGGCCCACATTCATCCACAAACATGAAAAACAATAATCAGTAATCAATATCCAGTCGATATTCATCAATGATGCTGAAACCAGACCTGGTGGGAAAGGAGGGGTCGTAGACAAAGTTCAGCAACTCCTGTGGATAACCGATGGACACCAGGCGCTCCACCGTCAGATCGAAGCCCAGCGACTCGTACTCAGGAGACTTGTACACTACACACACACACACACACACACACACACACACACACCTAGTATGTTTCAATAATATATTAGAAACATTAAACAGTCATCACCAGACCCATTCCTCTTGTCTCTCTGAGCGCTCCTTTTCTGCGGCCGTCTCCAAGTTTAGGTCCTCCACCACCTCTCTTACCCATGGTGTCCCACAAGGTTTATATTTGTTGTTTTTGTGAAGCGCCTCGTGATTTTAATCTTGCGAGGTGCTAAATAAAAGATGTTTTTAAAGCTCAGCTGGCCTCTTCATCCTCTTCTGCATCACTAGCTTCTCTTCATGCTGCTGTTTCTGTTATTTCAATCTCCCTTACATGTTCATTTATATTTTTTATTGTGGTTTTAATGTTGAAAGGCGCTGTGCGGATAAACCTTTCTTCTTCCCAAAAACAGGTTATTGATGAACTTTAAGCCCAAAAACTGAACCCAGAATCCTGATATTTACCAGCAGGAGTGACTGGAGCATTAATCCTCATCCATCAGAACTGTAAATGTTTGACTGAATAAAAGAATAAGACACTAAAGGCGCACAAAAAGCAGATGTAATTTCCCCAAACTCATTTTATATAAATGATCTAACTTCTTTGCTATAATAACTACAAAAACATTCAGAGAAACAGCCACGAATCCTAGAGGATCGTCTGAATCTGGGACGACATGCTCCTCACACATCCAGCAGAAAATCCACAGGTTCAGAGACGACAAAGAGCGCGGCCATCGCATACACAGACTCAAAGTCAGCAAAAGACCAGAAGCGGGATCAGAAATGACTGCACGTACCAGCAAGAGTATAATCCATATCAAATCCAAAACACTTGATCTTCTCCATGGCCAGGCTTCTGTTGACAAACACTCTAGAAACAGAAAACAGTTGCTGTTTGTTGGGGGGAATGAAACAATGTCAGACTGAGGTGTGGATAAGAATGAAACAAAAGCAAGCAGACTTCCCTCCTACCAGAAACACCACGTTTAAACGTTTTCCCTAATAGTTCAGCTGTCGGCATCAATGTGTATAAAAATAAACAATGCAGTGAAGACGCCAAAGTCATCGAGATCCTTCATGTTTCTGGATCTTCACGGGTGCTTTAGGGGATTTTTGTAGCAAAATGTTTATGTACTGGGGTTGCAACGGTACATGTGTGTCCCATGATGTTTAACGACAGGTGTTTGACACGTGAGCCCTGAAGTACACAAAAAAGCAGATCAGAACTCCCACCTAACAGCCGGACAGTAGTTAGTGTTTTGTTACCAACCCAGAAGCCTTTTGGACCCCAGCTCAAACATCTTGGAGAAGAAGTACCGTAGCCCTTTTGTACTCTCAGGATTCGACTGACTGTAGCATCAGAAGCTCAGATATGCTGACCTTGTTTTCCTTCCCCTGACTGCTCACACACCAACACATAACGTGCTTACGCCAAAGTCTGTCTTCCATCAGTAAGTAAAACAGCGTTAGACTCGCAACGATGGAGGAAGATTAGAAAAACACAAGAAAAAAGCTAAATTAACACAAACATGGAGCGCCACCTGGTGGGTAAATCAGACTGAGTCAGGGTTTATGGAGGAGAGATGAGAGTTCAAACAGGGTTGTCATTCAGTCAGCCATTGCACTTTCTCTCAACAACAAAAAGGTTGCATACCTCATTGCAGGATGTTTTTGGGCCAAATCCTTTGGAAAGCTTTATAATAGAAAATACATGCAGTATTACCACTGAACCCACTGTTGGTCACTTGTTGCATGATAGATGATCTCTCTACAAGAGGATAATCTAGATATCTCCATCTTTGTCAGGATCCTAAAAGCTACCAACAACACAGGCAAGATCTGCCTCCATTACTACTAATAATAATAAAACAATGAATAAAGGGCAGAAGTCCACATTAAGGCTTCTATTGTTTTTTAAAGACATCAGAGACATTAGTAACCCTCAGAATAAATAAAAAAAACTCAAATAAATAAGATCATAAACCTAAAAAACAATCATGTCACTTTAAGTTTTTCTTTAAAAATGTACAAAAGGGTGGACGGTTTTTAAGTACTCTTGTCACATAGCTCCAGAGGAAAACAACATCCTCTTTCTGACTGGAGACATTACCTAAGAGCTGTGGGTTAACTTCTCTAAACAGCAGATATTATTCTGCATGGCAAACAGCTGTTTCTGATCAGTTTTCATGGGAAAATGCCGGGTGTGGTTGACTGTTACTGGAATACTTCCACTTACAATTTGTCAACCTAGTTAATAAAAGATTTTAATCACTCTGATATGATCATTGGTTTCCCTGCTCACGATACCACACAGACCCAATGGGAAGGCTGAAACCAAGCAGCTGAGGCCATGCAGACCCTCCAAGCAGAAGTCGGGTGCACACCTACGCTGGATGAGACAGGTACCTGTGGTGAGCTTCACGTCGGTATTTCTTCAGAGCCGTGCCGTCCATGTTGGCAGGTAGATCTGCACAGTTCTGCAAACGGTCACTCCATGAAGTTGTCATCTTTAACCGTTAAAAATGTTTGGCTGTGGAAAAAAAAAAGTTTAACAAAACTTGAAATAGTCACACGCAGCCAGGTCACATGACAAGTGAGTACTTTCTTTTATCCTTTGGTGAGTTTTCAGCTATGGAGGATGAGCACCTGGTCACACACACAGGTAGATATTATTACAGGTGATGGTGGAGATGACCATCGGTCTGGTGGAGGTGTCTTACATAATAAATCAGGATGGATTGTATTAGGTGAACTGGTGAAACCAAAGAACTTGATCCTCACAGAACTGCTAGGTCCAGATGTCTGTGAGTTTGTTGAAGCATGTGATTGTCTCCAACTCCAAAGCGATGAAGAAGCTGCAGAAGC
Organism: Nothobranchius furzeri; assembly: GCF_043380555.1. NCBI lineage: Eukaryota > Metazoa > Chordata > Actinopteri > Cyprinodontiformes > Nothobranchiidae > Nothobranchius > Nothobranchius furzeri. The sequence goes on from NC_091752.1 coordinate 8,181,999, forward strand.
TCCTGGTGTGTTCTTAGTGATGTGGGCCAACAGGGGGAAGTTGGAAGTCACAGCAACAGGTCTATAGACTGATGGGTGTGTTTTCTCTGGTACCAGGACAAGGCCGGATGTCTTCCACAACACTGGAACCTTTTCATGGGTCAAGCTAAGGTTGAAGAGGTTCTTCAGAACTCCACAGAGTTGCTGTGCACATATCTGCAGGGCCCTGGGACTGACACCATCTGGACCTGCAGCTCTGTTCTGGTTCTGACTCTTTGGGTTGGTGGTAACTGCTAACATTTCCTATTTATTTTGTCTGTTTCTAATTACAGAGGACATTGACATGCTAACGGTGAGGTGAAAATCAGCCCTGCTAAAGGAGCTCTACCAGCCTTTCGGAAGTGACGTCACGGTCCACTCTAACGTCAAAGTCAAACACCATCTTCCAAGCTAGCTGACCCCTTTCCTCCTTGGTGTAGTGACGACACACGCCAGTAAACTGATAATAATATTAAAATGAAACATTTAGCTTTCTCACACTTCCTGGTAATGAGTTATATAAACGCTTTTGGTTGATGGGACTAGGCTAACTGAAGCTAGCTCGGTCAAGAAGCTAACAGTCTAACTCTTTCTTCCCAGATAAACTGTTAAATAGGCTCAGTGAACCCGTCTAGCAGCTAACTCGTTAACTACTGACGCGCTGACGAACAGCAATAAAACATGTGCTACGTTAAGCGCTCGTTTAATATCCAGTAGAACAAGAAACAACCTACCGTCTTTAAATTCACTTGCACAAGACTAGGAAGCGCATGCGCCAAAGAGTTGCATCTTGAAGTGGTTGTCGCTAGACTGGATCGACGGAAGGGACGCCCTCGCCTACCTGACTGCAATGAAGCCTCACAGAACGACCGCTTGAACTAAAAACGTTAATTTTCTGAAGCACCTCATGCGCTATAAAGTAAACGTTACTTGACATGCAGAGGAGATGTTTTAACAGCTATGGACAACAAGCATTTCTACAGCCGATCCATATCGGTCTTGCAGGAAGGTGTGATTTGTGATCGTAGGACGTTAAAGGAAGGTCCCGCCTTTCTCGCCTCTGATTGGCCAGAAGGGCTCTTCTACGATTGGCTATTTTATGATTAACAGCAAACTTCTTCCCTCGCTAAGTGCAGACTGTCCTCCAGCAGAACAGCTGTTTTCCGGAGTTTTGTAAAGAAAATGCGAACTCGGCGCTACATTCTGTCCGGTTTTGCAAAATATTTTTTCTGCTGCTTTTATTTTAAAAAGTTTGTATCTCAAAGGTTTTGGTGTGCCTCACTGCCACCTAGGATTGACTGATTGTGTTTGATATGTACAGTCTATGGTTTGATCTCTCTCTCTACCCTTGACCCTCGAGTATTCAGCTAATCCAGAATGTTACATTAGCCTCAAGGGTAACCTGCTGGCTTGATTATCACCTGTAAGCCGCTCTCGCTGCTAAATACGTAAACTTAAACATACTAGCAGGCAGTTTGCACCGGTGACTATGGGCTTGGCACTGCCCCTATCGGTGAGGCAGGGTACAATTATGGCCGCTCAGAAGACGTCACACACGTTAATTATATATATATATATATATATATATATATACTAGACAGATTGTAAAACATCAGCATGTGCAGCACATGTGAAATAAAACATGTATTGTTTGTGACATAAAGACAATAGTGAGCATGCGCCACTTTCTGGAAAAAAAGAAAAAGAAGGGAAAAAAGAGAGAAGACAGACCAGACACACACACACACACCATGTATACCAAATAGTGTTGCTATGACTGCACACATTGTGATTTCTTAGTGGATTTTCTACTTTGTAAAAGATAAACTTAATTTTTTTATTTGAGTGAATCTGTAATTGATTCAACAGATGAACTAGTAGTAGCACATTCTATGCCAAAGAAAGTCAGATGTTAATATCAGGAGAGGGAGAATCATGTCCAACTGTTGGCAGCAGTGTGCCAGCCGATGCCCCCCTCCAGGAAGCCACCAACCTGATGTTAGGACATGCTTTGTGTCTATTTGAAAGAATCTAACATTTTGTTTGTCCAGCATTGATGTTTCAGTGTGTAAATATATAACCCAAACATATCAAACATAGAGACAACACCAAATATATATATATATATATATATATATATATATATATATATATATATATATATATATACCCATCTCCGCCATACTCCGGTTTAAAGGTGCAATAAGTAAGAATTTTACAGTGAAATGATCACAAATGTTTCTGTCATGTTGGAAGGAAGTTACATTGAAAAGGATTTCCTTCTCAGCTGGCTAGGTGGTTGTTAGTTTGTCCTTCTTTAAAAAATATTGAAGAGGGACATAGTTTTTCCAGTTAAAGGTGGAATGTGGAACATTTTAATGGAAAGATAGATTTTTTTAAAATAATAGCTCCACGTGGCGTTTAGAGGTGTGCAGAATGAATGTGCAGTTTCTCCTTCGTTTAAAAATGTTGATGGGATGGCAGTGGGTTTATGTTTACATCTACCAGCCAATGGGGGGCACTGTTGCGGTTAAAAGCCTTTTATCTGTGGCTCCGCAGGGTGGCCGAGACTGCACAAGCAAACACCGCTGCACCGTGTCAAGCAGGCTAGAAGCTAACATTAAGCTAACAATCCTAATGGTGACTTAGAAAGAAATAGCCGGGTCTAAAAATATCTCAAGCTACTTTTTCAAATACTAACAACTCAGTATTACAGTGAAATATATTTAATGTGTATGAATCGTCTTCACTCATCAGCTAAAATCTTCTGGATTCGATTTATAGCTGGCAACTGCCATGAAACTCACTGGACGGGAATGAGAAACTGACTTGTGTGTTTGAAAAATGGACTGCAGTGCCAAAATGTAACCACAGGGTGCCATTCTTACTTAATTCTTACATAATGCTCCTTTAAACTCATCTCCTGACTGAAAGTGATTTTAACATTTTGGAGCGCCCCAGCACAAGTCCTGCCTTGAATCTCTTCTGAGAACCTGTGCAGGGAGCTGGAGGTCATGGTGTTGATAAGGAGAGCTTTAAACCTGAACACTCATCTTTAATGTTTTCATGAAGGTATAACGTAATTCAACAAGTAGTTATTGGAGTCAAGGTGGAGTTGGGTGGATCTCCTGCACTCTCGATGCAGGAGACACAAATTCTATCGAGGGGTAGCCATGTTGACCTGACCCCTGCTCATGTATGTGCAGAATATTCATAAGGTACTTTGCACTGAGCATTTATAGCAGAAAGATGGTGTAGGAGAAGGGATAGGATCCAAAATCACCTGAACACATATACAGTATAGTGTAATTCATAAAGTGGGAATTGCGTGCAGCTGTGCATACGCAGTGTTTTATAAATGAGGCCCTGGGTCATTATAGAATCACCTCCCTCAGTAAATAAGCATCCTAGTCTCATTCTCTTGTGTCAGATTCTCCTGTTTGTGCTGGTTTTGTACCTGTGGTCTTCCTGTGTACTTTTGGTTTTAACTTATCAAATTACTTTTGCGTGCACCTGCCTGCCTTCTGGGATTTTTCACCTGAACTTTGGTCCAACAACAACCCGGCCATGACAGAAACCTTCACAAAAGTCAGTCATCATGCAGAAATTGTCTTTCTGGTTCAACTAATATGATCATCAGCCCTGAAAGCCTGGCGGTACCGGCTCCTATCAGGGATTCAAAAAACTAAAGTGCAGAGATTTTAGAGCACACCTTTTCTGGACTTTGACAGAAAAATCTCAAACTTAAAAGCATCAACAACTACGTGAAAAGATGGAGCCAAAGTCCCCTCTGGTTGTGACTTCAATATTTCAGCAGTTAAAACTTCACCTTCCCAGATATTTGGGGAAAGAATTTAAAGCCTGAAATGCAAAAAATACATGTTTTAAAATGAAGCTCAAGATAACCCACAAAATCATTATTAAATCCTGCTTCCTGTCAGCCAAGTGCCTCCATTTCCTTTTCCAAGGCCCCCATGTTATTCTCTAGACTGTAGGTGGCGCCTTTTATTAAGCCTGCTGTACAAGGGAAGCCCGTTCTTCTCTCTGTAGAGATAAACACCAGTTACTCTGTCCCAGTTGGTGCTGCAGATTGGACCAGCAGCATTCTGATGCTCCATCAGCTCCTCCTTCTCCTCCTGCTCCGGCACCACAAAGCCAAAGAAGCTCCTAATGTTGTGTGCTGCCACGATGCGGGCGTGTGCACAGGCTGTGCATTCAAACAAGGTCTTTTCATTTGAGCGGTACTGGGACCAGTAGTCCTCCTGCCGGTGGCTGAGGGGAGAAGTGCAGTGTTTCACACACTGCACAAGGAAAGTCATCAGCACCATTCCTGCCACCAGCAACCAGCCAATCAGCTGAGAAGAGGAGAGAGATTCAGGGTTAACATCAGAGATGTCACTGGTTTCCTGGATCTGCAGAAATCTACAGATCAAGAAGCTTTAGATTTATGGTCATGAATTCATCTCAAAAATGAACTGAAAGAAACTCTAAAATGGACTTTATGCTAATAGCTTAATTACAAAAAAGTGAGGCTAATGGACAACAGCACTTGCGACAGTGGGGCTGAAGCTGTTAGCATAACATCTGTTTCAGCATAAGATTCTGTTTGATGGTGTTGTAGGTAATGTGGCTTTTTCTTGAGCTTTCTAGGCCACCGTAAGAATGCGCTATGGATTAATTGGTGTTAGTGAGTAAATGGCCTGTACTTTTATAGGGCCTTCTATAGTCCTAGAGCCCCCTGTTCATCCATTCACACATTGGTAGTACGAAGCTACACTGAGAATTAAACATGGCAGCTCCGGTTGACAGGATGTGATGGCTTCACTTTTCGACTGTAGAAGGTAGAGGTGTTTGGCCCAATTATTTACATAAAGATGCATCTAAAATAATCAATCCATACATCCATCCATTTTCACCCGCTTATCCGGAGTCAGGTCGCGGGGGCAGTAGGCTAAGTCGAGAGGCCCAGACTTCCCTCTCCCCAGCCACTTGGGCCAGCTCTTCCGGGGGAATCCCAAGGTGTTCCCTGGCCAGGTGAGAGAAATAGTCCCTCCACCGTTTCCTGGGTCTACCTTTAGGTCTCCTCCCAGTTGGACGTGCCCGGAAAACCTCACCAGGGAGGTGTCCAGGAGGCATCCTGACCAGATGACAGAGCCACCTCAACTGGCTCCTCTCAATGTGGAGGAGCAGGGGGTCTACTCCGAGCCCCTCCCGAATGACCAAGCTCCTCACCCTATCTCTAAGGGAGAGCCCAGCCACACTTCGGAGAAAACACATTTCGGCCGCTTGTATCCGTGATCTTGTTCTTTCGGTCACTACCCAAAGCTCATGACCATAGGTGAGGGTAGGAACGTAGATCGACCGGTACATTGAGAGCTTCACCTTCTGACTAAGCTCTCTCTTCACCACAACAGACCGGTACAACACCCGCATCACTGCAGATGCAGCACCAATCTGCCTATCAATCTCACGCTCCAGTTTTCCCTCACTCATGAACAAGACCCGGAGATACTTAAACTCCTCCACTTGGGGCAGGACCTCATCCCTGACCCGGAGAAGGCATTCTACCCTTTTCCGAATCAAGACCATGGTCTCAGATTTAGAGGAGCTGATTCTCATCCCAGCTGCTTCACACTCGGCTGCGAACCGCTTCAGTGAAAGCTGAAGATCACGTTCTGATGAGGCCAACAGGACCACATCATCTGCAAAAAGCAGAGACCTGATCCTCAGGCCACCAAAACTTATACCCTCCACACCTTGGCTGCACCTAGAAATCATGTCCATAAAGGTTATGAGCAGAATTAGTGACAAAGGGCAGCCTTGGCGGAGTCCAACTCTCACTGGGAACGAGCCCGACTTACTGCCGGCAATGCGGACCAAGCTCTGACACCGGTCACACAGGGACCTAACAGAGGGCCTGGTACCCCATACTCCCGGAGTACCCCCCCACAGGGCCCCCCGAGGGACGCGGTCAAACGCCTTCTCCAAATCCACAAAACACATGTAGACTGGTTGGGCAAATTCCCACGCACCCTCCAGGATCCCCCTAAGGGTATAGAGCTGGTCCAGTGTTCCACGGCTTGGACGAAAACCACATTGCTCCTCCTGAATCTGAGGTTCAACAATCCGACGGACCCTCCTCTCCAGAACCCCTGAATAAACCTTACCAGGAAGGCTCAGGAGTGTGATCCCCTGTAGTTGGAACAAATCCTGCAGTCCCCCTTTCTAAATAAGGGGACCACCACCCCGGTCTGCCAGTCCAGTGGGATTGCCCCCGATGTCCACGCAATATTGCAGAGCCGTGTCAGCCAACACAGCCCCACAACATCCAGAGCCTTAAGGAACTCCGGGCGGATCTCATCCACCCCTGGAGCCTTGCCACAGAGGAGCTTTTTAACCACCTCAGTGACCTCAGCACCAGAGATTTGAGAGGCCAACCCAAAGTCCCCAGACTCTGCTTCCTCACTGGAAGACGTGTCGGTGGGATTGAGGGGGTCTTCAAAGTATTCTGCCCACCGATCCACAACGTCCTGAGTAGAGGTCAGCAGCACACCATCCCCACTATAGATAGTGTTGGTAGTGCACTGCCCCCCCCCCCCCCCCCCCCAGGCGCTGGATAGTGTACCAGAATCTCCTCGAAGCCATACGGAAGTTTTGCTCCATAGTCTCACCGAACTCCTCCCATGCCCAGGTTTTTGCCTCGGCAACCACCCGAGCCGCGTTCCACTTGGACCGCCGGTACCGGCCAGCTGCCTCTGGAGTCCCACAGGCCAAAAATACCTGATAGGACTCTTTCTTCAGCTTGACAGCATCCCTAACCGCTGGTGTCCACCAGTGGGTTTGGGGGTTGCCACCACGACAGGCACCGACGATCCTGCGACCACAGCTCCGGTCAGCTGCCTCAACGATGGAGGCACGGAACAGGGTCCATTAAGACTCAATGTCCCCCGCCTCCCCTGGAACATTTTGGAAGCTCTGTCAGAGGTGGGAATTGAAGCTCCTTCTGACAGGAGACTCTGCCAGATGTTCCCAGCAGACCCTCGTGATATGTTTGGGCCTGCCTGGTTTGACCGGCATCCTCCCCCACCATCTGAGCCAACTCACCACCAGGTAGTGGTCAGTTGACAGCTCCGTCCCTCTCTTCACCCGAGTGTCCAAGACCTGCGGCTGCAGGTCCGATGAAACAACAACAAAGTCGATCATCGAGCTGCGGCCTAAGGTATCCTGGTGCCAAGAGCACATATGGACACCTTGATGTCTGAACATGGTGTTCATTATGGACAATCCATGACTGGCACAGAAGTCCAATAACAAAACACCCCTCGAATTCAGATCAGGGGAGCCGTTCCTCCCAACCACACCTCTCCAGGTCTCACTGTCGTTGCCCACATGAGCGTTAAAGTCCCCCAGCAGAACGAGGGAGTCACTGGAAAGAGCGCTTTCCAGCACCCCTTCAAGGTCTCCAAAAAGGGTGGGTAGTCTGAACTGTAGTTTGGTGCATAAGCACAGACCACACTCAGAACCCGTCCCCCCACACGTAGGCGGAGGGAGGCTACCCTCTCATTCACTGGGGTAAACCCCAACATACAGGCGCCAAGATGAGGGCAAATAGTATGCCCACCCCTGCTCGGCGCCTCTCAGTGGGAGCAACTCCAGAGTGGTAGAGTGTCCATCTAAAATAATCTAAGTTTAAACTCTGGAATCTAATTTAAATGACAATAAGAGATTAAAAAAGCTCAACACTACCTGTGATTCATACATCAGCTGTCGCTTAATGTGTAGCCAGAAGCTCTGCAGCTCTGCTGGAATACCCGGACATAGGAATTTTGCCATGACCTCTGACCCCTGTCCTGTGGGGAAACCTTCTAATGTCTTGGGGTCAACAAACTCAGAGGGCACACAGGTACGCCTGGCCCTGCAGCAAGGAGATGATCACCCAGGTCAGGGGAGCCACCGCGGCCCGACCAGCGATGCTTCCCAGTAGAGCGAAAGCTCTCTGTGAGGAGAGCAGCGGCGACCATGATGGGACCAGAGGTTTTACAGATAGGTCCAACTGTTCAAAGACTTCCAACTACTCGGAGACGTCCAACTGCTCAGAGACGTCCAACTGTTCAGAGATGTCTGCTCACTAAAAAGTCCAACTGCTAAAAGACGTCCAACTGCTCACAGAAATGTCCAACTGCTCACAGAAATGTCCAACTGCTCACAGAAATGTCCAACTCCACTGAGACACAGGCAGCAGCTTGTATCTATCAAATCTGTTGGGTTGTAAACGTAAAAAGCTGAAAGAAAAGAAACACGTTTCTGATTTTAGAACAAAAAATTCTGCTGAATTAAATCACATAAACTCAACTTCTGGAAGTTTCCTGAAGTTTTTAAAATCTGTTATGAAACATGCAGAGTGAGGAAACAAACTCAAACATGACTGAATCCAAATAAAGGGCATTTAGTTTGCAGAGGAGGACAGGTCCACGTTCTGCTTCAGTCCTGGATGACTCAGAGACCTTCAGCGGAAAATAAAATCTGTGGTTTAAGTAAAAGCATGTGCTACTGTTGACTCGGAGCCATGAGGTGACGGAACAGGACAAGCCCAGAGGATGGAGGGATGAGGAAGATGAACAGATAAACTGGAGAGAAAAACCAAACATACAGGTTCGATTCCGGAGAGCAGGAAGGGATGAATTATCTGGTGCTCAACATGATTCCGAGATCTTTGCCCACACCGTTGGTGTTTGGCAACCAGGGCAGGACTCCTGCACCTAGCTGCCGAAATATCTGCCCAGTTCCCAGAAGTCCTTCAAACTGTCCCATCAGAAGGCAGCAGCTAGAGCAGAGATATGGAGCATCCAGCTCCAAGACCTTCAGCACTGGTGTCCCCCTGGGATGTGTGCTGTCCCCACCACCTTTCTTCCTTCAGACATCCCCTCCTAGATCTGCAGATAACCCCTCTGCCGTCAGACCCGTCTCAGACCATGATGAGTCTTCCATCAGCTGCCAGGTAGAAGTGCTGGTCTGGTCCAGTAAAAGATGCTCTTCCTGTATGACCTGCTGGTGAACATCTACTCAGTCATCACTCAGACTCAACAGCAGGTCAGAGGTGAAGGAGAAATAAAACATCTCTTCCAGCTGCTGTTGTTTACCATCTAGTTACTGGTTTGCTGCTGGAAACCTGGTTTCTGCTCGTTTCATCCAGTCAGAATTTACTTTAAACTAAATCACGGTGTTCACCAGGAGTTGGACACCTGTGGAGATGTAGCCCCGCCCCCCACTAGGTGACTGATACACCAGCTCCTTCCGAGCCTCATATTAAGAAACTGTTAGAAAAGATGAAGGAATGAAAACAAAAAGCAGATGCAGGCGTGTTGGCTCCAGACATATTTGCATGTGTTCACCAGTCTTTGGAGGAACATGCAAAACAAGGCGGTCACACCCAAATTCACATTCAAATGACCCAGCAGGTAGACCAGGTCACCTCTCACTCAGGTGAGGAGGTGTGTCATGTGTGGTGACCTTTGACCCCTTGGTTTGCTGCTTACCGGCAGCAGGTTGAACCACAAGGAACATCTTTTCCTAACGGAGCAGCTTGCAGTCAGACTGACTCAAGCAGGTTTAAACATTTGACGTTTGAAAACACTGAGTTTGTTTGGGATTACAACATCACTCATCTGTGTGGGATTAAACATTATCAGAACCGGACCCGCTGGGGTCCAGGCTCGCTGCAGATTCTCGTGACCCGGTAGAATTCTGGATCTCTGTGAGCTTCTCTGTTTGACCTCCATAGACTTCTTCTCTACTGGGATCCCACTCACTATGGTCCATCAGATCGCTGTCTGGCCTTCATGGTGCCTCTCATCCATCTCTACGACTGCAGGAACCAGAACCTCCAGGTGTTGTTGGGTTCTGCAGCTTTTTCTGTGCTTCCTCTGATAGGAATATGACATCTTCAGGATCCAAACAGAAGTTTATGGAAACTGGTTCAAGTGTAAACAGGAAGGATAAAATCTGGAGTCGGTATTTTTCAAGACTCAACCATAAATGTGATTCCAAAGACAAGAAGCAGGAAACGTTCAGACCGTCTGGATCATGAAACGAGAAATGTTCTTAACTTACATCAGAGTTTTGTAAAAGTGCAGCAGTTTCTGAATCAAACTTTATTAGTCTAATAGTTTTTTTTTGTTTAGATCAACAAACCTAACAAAGGATCATTCTCCTTCTCACACCTGGAGGTGATCCAGGTGATCCTCCACCTGTCCCAGAACGGCCACAAAGGATCAGGAAAACAACAGGTTTACATTTAGCACCATCAAATTAATAATCAGTCATAAATTAAGCTTTAGAAAAGGTTCAAACTGTTGATGTAAACCATCATCAGTTCATTCTGATATCAACTAAGTCCAAATAGGTTCAGACCAGAAGATTTGTTCCTCCAGTCTTTTGTCTCACATGATAACTTTATTAGACATGGGTGCATTAACAGGAATGTGTTTAAACCTGGTACCGATGAGAGGGTTAGGGCTGCTGATGTAATAAAGGCTTCGGGATGAACAAATGAATCAGTGGTTTCCAATCTCAGGCCACTCAGGAACATTTACCTCTAAATGATTGGTTGTCCAGTGCCGAGCAGCTTCACTAGAACACGGATTTAAAATATCTCCGTTAAATGTTGGAACTCGAGGCTTATTGCATTAAACCGAGCAGAACTGGACTATTTAGAAACTATTGGGTCAAAAACCAAAACCTGCTGCTTCCATAACTTGGGCAGCAGTAGCTCAGGTGGTAGAGCGGGTTGCCTCATGATCAGAGGGTCGTGAGTTCGATTCCAGCTCCCGCCAGGGGTATCCTGCTGTTGTGTCCTTGGGCAAGACACTTCACCCAACTTGCCTGTGTTGGCGGTGGTCAGAAAGGGCCGACGGCGCCAAATGGCAGCCTCGCCTCAGTCAGACCGCCCCAGGGCGGCTGTGGCTACAAAGTAGCTCACCATCACTAGCAGTGTGTGAATGTGAGTGCGTGAAAGCATCTTTGAGTGTCCTAAAAAGCGTTATATAAGTTCAATGATTATTATTATTATTATTATTATTATAACAGCCTGAATAGAGTCAAGTGCACTATAGCGTGTGTTAGGTAACAGGTGTATGCAACGCTCACATGCACTAAACCAGGTGTGTTATTCAAACAGCAGGTGTGTTTCTGCTAGAATTAGATGTTGTTGTTTAAAGGTTTTACTAATGGAGAAGGAAAATGATGAAGTCACCATCACCTTCATCATCACCATCACCACCATCACTGCCATCACCATCACCTTCATCATCATCACCATCTTCATCACCACAATCACCACCACCTTCATCATCATCATCTACATCATTACCATCATCGCCATCATCTTTATCTTCATCATCACCACCATCATCATCACCACCTTCATCATCTACATCATTATCATCGCCATCATCTTTATCTTCATCATCATCACCATCATCTTCATCATCATCATCACCACCACCTTCATCATCTACATCATTACCATCATCGCCATCATCTTTATCTTCATCATCATCACCATCATCATCACCACCTTCATCATCTACATCATTACTATCATCGCCATCATCTTTATCTTCATCATCATCACCATCATCTTCATCATCATCATCATCTACATCATTATCATCGCCATCATCTTTATCTTCATCATCATCACCATCATCTTCATCATCATCATCACCACCACCTTCATCATCTACATCATTACCATCATCGCCATCATCTTTATCTTCATCATCACCACCATCATCATCACCACCTTCATCATCTACATCATTACTATCATCGCCATCATCTTTATCTTCATCATCATCACCATCATCTTCATCATCATCATCATCACCACCTTCATCATCTACATCATTACTATCATCACCATCATCTTTATCTACATCATCATCACCATCATCTTCATCATCATCATCACCACCACCTTCATCATCTACATCATTACCATCATCGCCATCATCTTTATCTTCATCATCACCACCATCATCATCACCACCTTCATCATCTACATCATTACTATCATCGCCATCATCTTTATCTTCATCATCATCACCATCATCTTCATCATCATCATCACCACCACCTTCATCATCTTCATCACCACAATCACCACCACCTTCATCATCATCATCATCTACATCATTACCATCCTCGCCATCATCTTTACCTTCATCATCATCACCATCATCATCATCATCTTCATCATTATCATCGCCATCATCTTTATCTTCATCATCATCACCATCATCTTCATCATCATCACCACCACCTTCATCATATACATCATTACTATCATCGCCATCATCTTTATCTACATAATCATCACCATCATCATTCTTCATCACCACAATCACCACCACCTTCATCATCATCATCTACATCATTACCATCCTTGCCATTATCTTTATCTTCATCATCATCACCATCATCACCACCACCTTCATCATCTACATCATTACCACCTTCATCATCTACATCATTACCATCATCGCCATCATCTTTACCTTCATCATCATCACCATCATCATCATCATCTTCATCATTATCATCGCCATCATCTTTATCTTCATCATCATCACCATCATCATTCTTCATCACCACAATCACCACCACCTTCATCATCATCTACATCATTACCATCCTTGCCATCATCTTTACCTTCATCATCATCACCATCATCACCACCTTCATCATCTACATCATCACCACCTTCATCATCATCTACATCACCACCACCTTCATCATCTACATCATTACCATCATCGCCATCATCTTTATCTTCATCATCATCACCATCATCACCACCACCTTCATCATCTACATCATTACTATCATCACCATCATCTTTATCTTCATCTTCATCATCATCACCATCACCATCACCACCATCATCACTACCTTCATCATCATCTACATCATTACCATCATCTTTATCTTCATCACTATCTTCATAAAAGCCTTGGTCCGTGCCTTTCTCACCACTCAGCTGGACTGCTGTATTTAGGGATGAGCGATTCTCGTCTCCCAGGGGTGAAAAAACGCTGCAGCTTGTAACCGTCACACCAAAGTATGAACACGTTACTTTGATTTTAGCCACACTTCACTGGTTTCCTGTTTGTTTCAGAACTAGTTTTAAAGTCCTTTAATTAGCTTTTAAAGCCATCCATGGCCTCCACCTGTCCGATCTGCTACAGCCTCACGACGTTCTCAGGTCAGCTGAGCAGCTCCTGAGGATCCCTACAAGAGAGCGTGAGCTACAGGGAGATCGTACTTCTACAAGAGCAGCTCTGCTTCTGGAAGTCAGACAGCCCTCCTCCTCGTCCTCGTCAGTTTTTATAACCAGCTTTGAAAACCCATCTGCGCATCATTCGAGACATCATTTTAGTTGTTTTTAGTATTTTTAGCTCATAACTGTTCTGCTTTTACCCACATCTAGGCTGTTTTATGCATCTTTCTGCCTTTTATCCATTTTAAATTGTATGAACGCTCTCATTCATACATCGTTCTTTGGTCCTGTGTGTTTTTCATTAGAGTTGGATTGGATCATCACTCAGGATGAAGATGCATACTGTTGAGTTTGTCCTAAACATCTGAATATAAAGTCCTCCCGTGTCGGTCCTCCCAGGTAACGCAGGCTCTGGGTCTGTGGGCCATCCGGGTCACGTCCAGCTCTGGTTTACTGTAGTACCACTTGTTGAGCAGCTCGTCCATCTGCTTCTGCCTCGTTACCCCGTGAAGCCTCTCCTCCTCCTCCTCCTCCCACCCCTCCTTGTGGTTGCAGACGACGGATGGATGAGGAAAACGAAGCACCGTGTCCTCCCTCATGTCCTCAAAAAACTGCACCACACATTTTCTAGCAAAGTCTCGTGCGTGCAGCACGCAGGTCTCGTCGAAAAGCTTCTGCTCAACATCTAGGTAGTTGCTCCAGTAGCGTGTCTGCAGGAAGCCGGCGTGGTCGTCGAAGCAGGGCTTGATGAGGCGTCCCAGTGCTCCCAGTATGATGAGGAACAGCAGGACAGACCAGCCCACAGCCTGCCGGTAGAGGAGACAGCAACCAGGTGAAAGTCAAAAAAAATCCAGTCAGCATAAAAGGCACACCAGAACAATGGGTGGAGGGAGGGTGTGTGTGCTGCCTGGCCAAAATAAACACCAGTAAACCAAAAGAACACACACTCCTGTACCTTTGATTACAGCATTCGTGACTCCCTGAAACACTCACTATTTGACCCCAATGAATCCAGCATTCTCATCTGGGAATATGCCCAAGTCACCAGGGAAGAACAGATCCACTGATGGAATAAGCAGGTCGACATTCTCTGGGCTCGTGGGGTTACTGGACCTGGACTGGACCTTCTGCAGCAACCCCAGGCCACGGATCCAGATGGACTCGGTTTGGTAGTTTATGTTTGCACGATGGAGGTGAAACGGTTCACAAAAACACAGGCGCAGTATCTGAAGACTTTAAATGTCATAAGAGCAGGTATTTAGTCAGCCTTCTGCTCCGGAGCATGCAGGCGTGTGTTAGCACTCTGGAGAACATCAGCAACAGCGCGTTGGGTTAAGTCTGAATAAAGCATTAAATAGGACGACTGTTCCTATAAGCTACTGAATCAAGGGGGAGGGGCTAAATGTTTCCCATGATGCATCTGTTCAGCATTCACACATAAAACGTTTGCAGGTGTGGATAAAAGGAGCTCACCTGGGAGTAACAGCGGACGTAACGAGAGACGGCTTTCCGGAAGGAGCTGTTCCTAAAGATCACGTCCTCCTTGCAGGGAACTTTGGCCATGATCCTAATCATATCCAGATCCGTGTTGTTAGGAGCACCTAGGAAACCTCGACTATTATTCATCACACAGAACAACCGAGTGCCAGTAATCAGATTACTTACATACCTGAGAAGAGGCCAGGGTCGACACTCACGCTGAAAGCACAGATGAAGATTTTTCCATCCAACAACGTGACCAGAATCCAGACCATCGGTGCCAGCAGGGCCCGCTGGAGCATGGCAGAGAACAGGTACCTGTAGGGGAACCGGTCCGTGGTAAAATGCCCCAACGAGGTAAACATCAACAAGGATTCAAACATCTAACAGAAGACTTTGTGGGTCTGACTCATTAACCCGCTTTAGCTCAGAGAATCAGCACTTCTACAGCAGTGGGTCTCCTGGAGGGCTGGTCTACAGCACGTTTTAGTGGTTTCTCTGCTCCTACACACGTGATTCAGTGGTTGAATCACCTGTGCAGCAGCTCATCAGGCTCTGCAGAAGCCTGTTAATCAGCTGCTGACTGAAATCAGGTGTGTTAAAACTAAAACATGCTGGAAACCGGCCCTCCAGGACCAGGATTGAGAACCACTGATCTACAGGTTATGGAGACCCAGTAGGGTCAGAGTGGCCTCTGCTCCATTAAGACATTCATTTTGTGTTGCCATGACGACATCCCTGCTTGTTTGAAGCTGCTTTCTTAAGAATGACAGGTGATTCAAGCTTCAGTAACAGAAAGGCTGAACCAGTCACTCACTTGACCACGGCGGGGTTTTTGGAGCGGTTCCCGACGGGTCTCATCCACTCGTCCATCATCACACCTGTGTGCCGGTTGATGAGGACCCCCAGGAAGAACAGGATGATGGGCGGCACCACCATCACCCCAAGGGAGTAGAGTTTGTTATACTGAGGAAGACACGGACAGTTGAAGTCAAAGCTGGTGTAGAGCTTCACGCTGACCAGAGCCAGGACGATACAGATCCCGTTGGAGATGGACTCGGAGTTGGACTGGAAGTACTGCAGAACCAGCTTCAGACGCTCCATGATTCATCTAGAGAGCGAGAAGAGTCAGGAGCTCCACCTGAAAACAGCAAACCATTCAGGCAAAACAAGACTTTTAGTTTTTACTAAAAGGTTCAGTGCCTACCGGACTGACTCGAGCTGAACCGTTCTGGTTCTGGACTCAACACAGCGGGAGAGGAAGTGAGGAAGAAGAAACACACCTGAGCAGGTAAGCTTAGTGGACACACCCTGTCCTTTTAAAGTGGCACATACATTTTAGTTCAGGTAAATGATGAGTCTGCTGGACAAGAATCCTTCAAAACAACTCTGATCTTTTAGTCTTATAGAAGAATCAACTCATGAATCAATAAAAGAATCAATGAATTGGAACAAAAAAAATTTTTTTTGTTCCCCAAAGTCAACAATTAAACGGCAGGAATCGTTGCTGCAAGTCAGAGAAGAGCAAAGGCTCTGCAGAGTTCCAGGTCCGTTCACCTTCCTAAAGATCATCTGAATCATCCGATCTGGTCAAATCGAGATGATCGGACTTGTTGAATCCTTTTGGATTTGACTTTCTGCTGAAATGCGACACTCGGTGGCTCGATGATGTATAACAGCCATCACCATCTCCCGTTCTGCCGGATCAGAACAGCACCAGCACCGTTTAATCATCAGCTCAGAAAAACCACACAAGATTTGATTTTAATAACTTTATTTGTAAAACACCGAGACCCGTGAACAGAACCTATGAGAACAGCTGGTTCCGGTTCCTGAGCTGCTCTGCAGGAACCATAAGAGTTCTCGTCAGAATAAAACGATGACGTCCCAGAAGCGTTTCTAGTGACCTGCAGCAGCTGCAACGCTGAACTCAGAACTTTGAAATTATTTTTAACTAAACAGAAATCCTCTTCAGAACAGAGAAGGTTCAGTAAACAGCAGCTGATGTCCTCCTGATGCAGCAGCTTTCCAACATCTGGATGAAGGACCTCAGGTCAGTTTGATCTCTGACGAGTCTTTAGCCTCAATCACTCTGAAAACTCCGACCTTCTCCTTCATGCTGCTCTTGTCTTTATCTGAAGAAAAACAAGGAAACGCTGGATGAGACAGAAGTCCTGAGAAGGTTGGTAGACCATCAGAGATGTTGACCCTCACCCAGCAGGTCGCTGCGATCCAGAAGGATCTCCAAGTCTTTATCACTGATCACCTTCCCTCTGGAAGCCTTGACCTCCCTGAGAAGAACAGATCAAATCAACGTTCTCCTGAAGTAAGGAGGACGCTCCATGTTTTGCTAACAGAAATGTGGTTCCTACTTCTCGGTTCCTTTGGCTTTGAGCAGCTCCTGGAGCTCCTCCAGATCGATGCAGTTTCTGTTGGACTTCAGCTCAGCTTTTCCTCCTTTAAACTTTTCTGCAGAGAAAACCCAACCTCATGATTCAGGTTAAAGAGCCCGTGCTCCGTGAGCAAATATCCATCAGCCTTCTGCAACGAGTCACCAGGCCTTCAGAGTCCCGAGTCTGCACCATGGTCCTCTGGCGGAACATCTCCCACACCTCCATGGTGCAGACCTTCTGGATCGGCTCTGAGCTCCTCACCCTACATCCAGCTGGTCCATACCAGTCTCTAAGCTTAGCTTCCTTCACCACGATAGATCGACATTCCCAATCCTCCCCTCGGACTCCTGCTCTATTCTTGCACCACTGACGAAGGAACCAGACCTGAAGAGCATGTTCTCCTGGAGCAGAAACTATTCCCAACCAGGAGCCAGTGATCACTCATCTTACCCCGGGTTTCCACGGGAGCCGTCAGCAGCACGTTACTGCAGCAGCACGTCTTGCTCGCGTAAGCTGCTGCTTGGCCCTTCCCACGAGACGCGAAGCAGCAGGGGAGCAGCTGTCACCGACAGAGCACGAAGTCACACGAGTGACTTTGTCAGTAAACACAACAACAAGCAGGAGAAAACTACAACATGGTTTGTGTTTTATGTTCTGTCCGTTTTATAATCGCCAATACGGACCTGAAAAACAAAGGAGACCGCTAGCTAGGTGATAACTTCTCACGGGGCCGCACAGTTAGTAACTGTTTTTAAAAGTAAAGCAACCGGAATGCAGTACGTTCTTTATTCTGAAAATCTCGGGAGCTTCTCTCCATTTCCGCGTCTGATTTCCTGTCTTTCCTTCCCCAAAAATGTCGAACTTGACCCGTTTCAGAGGCGTCGCGCGTAGAAAATAGAACCGGCGCGTAAAGGCCGCGACATGCTGCTCCTGAGACGCGGCCGACTCGCGCTGCCGACGACTCCAGTGGAAAGCCAGGGTTAGGATCGAGACCTCAGGCCTGGATGTTCTGACTACTACGGGTCAGGGCTGGTCTGGAGGACACTCACTTTTATGGATGACCATCTGCTCCAGCTTCCTTTTGGCCGACGCCCTCTCCAGGATCTTCTGGTCGATGGTGTTGGCCGTGACCAGGCGGTACACCACCACTGGTTTGGTCTGACCGATGCGATGACAGCGGTCCTGAGCTTGCAGGTCTGCCTGCGGGTTCTAGAAGGAGAAACCTCATTAGTTTAGGGTTTGGGTCAGAGTTCTGGCGGGTTCACGTCCCGTCTGAGCCCACCCAGTCGCTGTCGAAGATGATGACCGTGTCAGCAGCCGTCAGGTTGATCCCAAGTCCTCCGGCTCGAGTGCTCAGCAAGAAGACAAACACCTCCCGATCTGCTGCAAACTTCCTCATCTGACGGGAACAAGCAGAAAACCATCAGGATCTGCGTAAAGGTCAGAGGTCATCCTGAAGTTCAAACCTCACATTTTCCTCTCTTTCAGGGTAGCTCATGCTGCCGTCCAGCCGGCTGTACTGGAAGCCTCTCAGGTAGCAATAATCCACCAGAATATCCAAGATGGACGTCATCTGACTGAAGATCAGAACCTGCAGAGCCAATCAGAAACATCTGCTCAAAGATGAGGTTATTATGGGATGTGTGGAGTTCATCTCAAACACTCTGCAGCTCAAGTAACTAGAAAGATGCAACAGCAAAGGATTCTGGGACATGGAGGCAGGTTTGATGTTTAACCAGCTGGTTAATCTCTCTCTCTGGATCCCGGACGAGCTACAGACCAGTTTAGTCTGGTCACTAGTATGAGGACTCGACTGGTACCGACTCCACCTGGCTGAGCTAATTTAGAAACCCAGAAACAGCCCAACCTGGGCGTTCTTAAACCCGAACCATGACGTGTTGAAACGATGATGCCTGCTAGAAATCACCTCCACCTGTCTGAAGTCCAGGTGTGGCGAGGAAGTTCTGCCTAGACCTCATCAGCTCCTCACAGAAGGTCTGGCTGCTCCTTCACCCCCAGCAGGAGGTCCAGGAGATCAGCGGCGGGTCTACCCACGCCCCCTCCCTAATGTGGTAGACCCGCTCCTGCAGAGACCTTCTACACCAGAGTTGGAACGTGTCCTTCACCTTGTGTCCTCTGTCCTTCAGAGCAGGCAGCAGCCGGTCCAGGATCAGGAACTTCCCAGAGTTCTGCACCAGCTGCTCATCAATCTGCAACAAGAACCCGAGCAGGTAAATGAGTGTCTGACCGTGACTGAGCCTTCTAGACGTGTGGGGGGAGGGTACCTGGAACTCCTGAGTGACGGGGTCCAGAGGGTACTCCAACAGGTACGGGTGGTTACAGCACCTCTTCAGAAGCATGAGAATGTTCTGGAGCTTCAGGTTAATCTGGGCATCCTGCGGCATCCAAGTGTCCTGCACAGGGGAGGGGCTAATGGGGAGGAAGCAGGTGAGGGTGGGGTCAGGAGGTGTCTGATGATCTCAGCTGACCCAAACGGGACATATTTTTGCTGTTATCAGCCGAAATGATTAAAGTCGTGTTATTTTTAGTCTTTGGACACAAACTGATTTAATGAGCTGTAAATGGACCCATCAGCAGATCCGGTTCCTAAGCTGGAAGGTCCAGCTGCTGACCTCTGCTCAGCCTCCTGACGAACTCTCTCCAGGTATCTGTCCAGGTCGAGGACCGGGTCCGAGTCGATCTCCGTTTCCCGGTAGTCCACCGCCGTCCTGCAGCGGCGTTTGGGCCGGCCGCCGGGCGTCAGAACCACGGGGGCTTCGCTCTGAATTGAACAGGACAGAAATTTCACAGAGATCTGGTAGGGCTCAGACACCTGCTGCAGGTCAACAGCTACACTATGGGATTACGCAGATAATCTGAGCCCTATTCCAGAACCCGTACCTTTTCCTGGCCCAGCATCTTGGCGATTGTGTTGTTAACGATAGCCGAGTAGAAGACTTCCTGTTTGGGAGTCAGCGGAGCATAAACGATGATCTCCTTCTTGGGAGGAACCTCCAGAGCCACGTCAGACTTGAGCCTCCTCAGCAGGAATGGAGTCAGGATCTGAGGCGGGAAAAGTTTAATCAAAGAAAACCAAAACAGCCGATTCAGGAAATCAGAACTTCTACAATAAACGAGATTACCATCAGAGCAGCACATCAACTACAGACTAATAAAAACACCTAACCACCACCTGGCCCGGGGGCGGAGCCTTGGAGAACTCACCTGGTGCAGCATGCTCAGGATGTTTTGCTCCCGTTCGGCTACCACGACGTTCTCTGTCCCGGCCAGAGAGTCAACGTCGAACCACGACTCGAAACTGCTCAGAAACAGAGGTCAGAGTTTCCAGCTGTTCCACCTGAACACCACGTTCACTCATTCACTCTGTCACCACTCACCTCTTCAGGTCATCAAACACCTCCGGCAGCAGGAAGTTGAGGAGGGACCAGAGCTCTGCCAGGTTGTTCTGGAGCGGCGTTCCCGTCAGCAGCAGCTTGTTGTCGGTGGGAAGAGTCTTCAGCTCTCGGACCAGCCGACAGTTCAGATTTTTGATTCTGTGGCCTTCGTCCACGATCAGATACTTCCACTGAATCCGCTGCAGAGGGCAGCAGACACAGATGTGGGACTGCTCCTGGTTCAGCAGGGACCATCTCACCTTCCTCAGGAGGCTTTTTTTCATTTTACCTGCAGAAACTTCCTGTCGATCATGGAGATCTCAAAGGAGGTCACCACCACCGGACACATGCCGAGGGGCCCCTGGGGCCTCCGGATCTGCTTCAGTACTTTAGCCCTCTCTGGCTGGGTGCCGTGATACAGCAGCACCGATACCTGCGAACAACACCAGACCCGGTTCCTATTTTTGGACTACAGGAGTCTGTTCTGGACTTGTAAGTGCTTCCTGATACCTCTGGAGTGAAACGCTTGAACTCGCTGATCCAGTTAGGCAGGGTGGAGAGGGGGGCCACAACCAGGAAGGGGCCCATTACTTTCCTCTCCAGCATCATGGCGATGAGGGCGATACACTGGATCGTTTTTCCCAGTCCCATCTCATCCGCCAAGATCCCATTAATGCCGTTCTCCCACAACATCTGGAACCACAGCAGAGCGCAAACGGTAATGCCCCCACCGTCCTGCTGCTACCCCCCCCCAAACTGAGATCCACCAGACTGGTGTTCAACGTGTTCCCGGGCCCAGAGCAGCCCGGTGGACTCACCCTCAGCCACTCGATGCCTTCGATCTGGTACCACCGCATGACTCCTCCAGTGAAGAGCCGGGGCTGCTGGACCGGCACTGGCTGCCCGTTCACCTTCCTCTCAGGATCCAGGAGATGTTTGGCGTTGTCCCGGACAGTCTCAGAGAGTCGGTTCTTTATGTCTTGGTTAGAGTCACTCATTTGTTCCAGATCTTCAGCCTCTAATTCCTTCTGGACAGGAGCAGCGTTCTTTAAAAGTAAAAATAAAGCGACCTCACGGCTCAGGTACAAGAGAGTTATCCTCACATCCCCGACATGAACACCTGATGGATCTTCTACCTCAGTTATCATCACTTCATTATGACTCCAGGTTAAATAAACCTACAGAAGAGCCAGCTGGAGCACTTCAGGATCACAAGCTAAGCTAATGAAGCTAACGACCGCAGCCAGATGTACTTTTGTTGTAATCAAATTTAATAGCAAAACTCCTGAGGTCGAACGAACCAAAGTCAGCTCATTTCACTGTAATATCCAGTTGTTGGGGATTAGAAAAAGTGGCTTGAGATATCTTTAGAATAGACTATTTGCTTCTAATTCACTCTTAGCATTGTTAGCTCAACGCTAGCCTCTACCCTGCTTTACTGGATACTGGAGTGAAACAGAAAGATGTCGTGGCTTCTTGAGGGTAGAAGAAATAACTTCTGGGTCACTCCTGTTTACGGACTTCAGTTCTTTAAACAATTCTGGAGCTTATTGCCTGTCGGGGCTGCAGCGTTAGCTCCACGCTGCAGCGTTAGCTTGACGCAGACACAACAACCTCACAAACTCACTGATGGTAAACAGAAAGTCTGTCCCTCCTTAGTTTTTTTAAAAGGAGAAAAACTGACAACCCCCTAGTCGACTTGGAAGGAAATCCGTTTCAATGTAACCTTCCTTCCAACGTGATTAATACATTACTGTAGAACTCTCACATATTGCTCCTTTAAACAAACCCCTTTCAGCTATGATCAGAACAACCCAAACGGGACTTAATTAAATTTGTCTCTCATACCTTTTCCCCCAGTCTGGATCTTTTCACCTGAGACATGATTTCCTGGGAGGAGAAACAACGATCAGATCATTGAATGGTATAGGATTAGGATTAAGGCAATGCGGATAAAAACATTATAAAGGGATAGCAGACTCACCTCCTTTGACATAACATCTGCTATTTTATAGTCTTCATCTCTCTTCCTCTTCTTTTTATCTGCTCAGCGAAAACATTCAAACAAGCATAAATGTTCTGAAGTGTAAAGCAGCAGAATAATCTCAGGGTAGGGCTGGGCAATAAACCGAAAATGTATCGTTATCGAAATTTCTGACTCTTATCAAGATAATTTTTCCCATGTCAATTAATTTGATACTAAAAAAAGGTGAAAAGATGCATGAAGGTTGGCAACATTCATGTCCCTTTAAGAAGCTGTACCACCTTGAGTCACGTGACAGCCCCATCTAGTGGACAACTTTTGTTTCTGCGCGTTCCTGTAGTTATCGTCCATTTATCGTTATCGAGGTGAAATCATCAATATATCGTGATGTTGGTTTTAGGCCGTATCGCCCAGCCCTATCTCAGGGGGCAGAAACCCTCTCACCGTTCTCTGACTCAACAACGCAGCCGCTCGGTCCCTGAAACAAAACCATCCGGATATTACATAAACACGTTCAAGATAAAGCTCAGATGATTTCGGCTCACCTGTCTCTTACCTTCTTTTTCTTCCCAAGTCTTTCCTTTCTGACTTTTTCCTAAAATAGCAAACAGATGCATTATCACTCAGGTGACTAGCATTAGCACACACCGGCATTCTACCATCAACCGTACCTCGTTATGCTGCTGCTCCATTTTAGTCAGTAGGAATTTGGAGTAGATGTTGCTCTTCTGAAGCAAATGTTGAAGTCTCTTATACCTCATGTCCTGCGAGTCCTTCTCCCAGGACTCCCGCGCCTGGGGGCAAAAGTTGTCACATCACATAAATGGTACTGCCCATCCAAACCCAACATAAAACAACATGGCCGACGGGGTCGGGCACCAAAAACACCACAGGGATGAAGCGTGATGGAAACACGCCATCAGATCTGACTGGAGGTGATCCTGTTTTATGTTCTCATGTGTGTCCCACTTAGTGTTGTCACGGTGTGAAAATGTAACCTCGCGGTTATTGTGACCAAAATTATCACGGTTTTCGGTATTATCGCAGTATTTTTTAAACGTGTTACATTTTCAGACAACTAAATAAACCTTGTATATCAGGAAAATATTGTGCTCAGTTTGTGTCTAAATTTTGCCTAAAATGTGTTATTTTGTAATCATGTTGTTTATTTGTTTACATTTTTCCCCTTTAGTCTTTAAAATACCAATATTTGCCCATAACTTCTTATTTTTTGTCTGTGTGATGTCATCATTTTAAAAATATTAGATCAGATGATACTCAGTACTCAAGTAGCCTTCTAATCAGATACTTGTTTACCTGTACTTGAGTAATTAACTCTAAATCAGGGAAATATTGTCCTCGGTTTGTGTTCCAGTGAGCTTTGCAGATTTGGGAAAATTTCATCAGGCAGTAATCATTGTTAAATTCATAATTATTAACGGAGAGAGAACAACTCTTATCTGCCCCTGGGAGCCCCGTAATGCATAGCGTCATTTCAACATGGGGGTGTCCGCGACACGGTTTATATGCAGGTAGCGGCGCTGCGGCTGCTTTATATAGCGACTCGTTGCATTCTCCCTCAACATCCAGCACGCTGACCTCGAGGATTGCCTGAGACCAGTCACTCGGACAGCTGCAACAACAATCAGTTTGCATAACCAAAGAATTTCCTAACAAACTGTCAGAAACCGTCTCAGGACAGCTCATCTGCATGTACGACAATGTTGTCCAGGTCTGGACCTAACTGCAGTTCGTCATCGTAACTGACTTGAGAAGGAAAACAATCAAATTTTACAGCCTTTGTCGTGTTGATGTGTTCTGTTCATGGATGAATCCCAGTTTTCACTGTTCAGGGCAGATGGTAGACAGCGTGTGTGGTGTTGCGTGGCTGAGCTGTTTGCCGATTGTGGACGGACTGGCCCACGGTGGCAGTGAGGTTATGGTATGGGCAGGTGTTTGTTATGGATAACAAACATACGTGCATTATATTGATGGCATTTAGAATGCACAGAGATGCCATGAAGAGATCCTGAGGCTCATGGTTGTGCCATTCATCCATGGCCATCACCTTGTGTTGGTGCACAACACACAACCCCATACTGAAAAGATCCATACACGATTCCTAGAAGCTGAAAACACCCCAGTTCTTGCACAGCCGGCAATTTCTCCGGACACGTTACCACTGAGCCTGTTTGGGATGCTCTGGATCAGCATGTATGACGCGTTCCTGTCAACATTTAACAACTTCGCACGGCCTTTGTGCTGAGCGATCAAACTGCATAGTTCAGAGTGGCCTTTTATAGTGGCCAGTCTAAGACACGCCTGTGCAAAATTCATGCTATCTAATCAGCACCTTTATAAACCCCATGTGAGGTGGAATGGGTTATTTTAGACAGATGTGTGAACATTTGAGAGAAAAGGGTTTTTGTGTATTCATAAAATGTTTCACATATTTAGTTCAGCTCATGACAAAATGGGAGCAAAAACAGTGCACACTGCTGTTTTTAATGCATTTTCCATGAAACGATGTTTTCATGCAGGGTTGACTCTGAACCAAGCTACTCCTCCATAACTGGATTACTCACACACCTTTTCCATCATCTCCCTCTCTTTTCTCTCCCCTTCTTCCATGAGCTTCTTCTCTTCGTCCTCCATCTCCTTGGTGATGACCACTTCGGGAACGTTCTCTGACTCTGAGCATCCATCTTCACAAACAAAGCAGAAACATCATTTCTCCTGTTGAACAGCGACTGCTGTGTGATGTCTGAATGAGCTGAAACGTGAGCGAGGCCTGGCTGACCGCTGGCTGATTGCGTCTCCACGCTGGTTCCCAGAGGCTCCTCGGACTCATCCGGTTTGGGACACTGCGGCGAGGCGCTTCGGCTGTCCTCTTTGACGCTGCTACACCAGAGACAACCCATCACACCGCCACTCAGAATTAACACAAAACCAGTCGAGACCAGGAAAAATTACTCTGCTGGCACGCGCTCTGTCCGCATGTAAACGAACGCTTTCACACCACTTACCAGCTCATGTTGTTCACAGTTGATGTTTAACCAACGACGTCCACTTTCTGAAAGTTTTAACCAATTTTAAAGGCTTTGTTTAAAAAAAGTAGTTACACAACTAGGTTGATCAGGCAGCCATAAAGCTAACTGGGTTTAGCAGCGGTTTGCTACAACTGCTGTTTTAGAGCTAGTTTCAACGTGTGCGCGCGCACAGCTATTAGATTTGAAAAGATAAGCTAAAATACTAAATAAAAACCAAAGAAACCAGACACAGCCGGTCCACAACCACGTTAAGTCTGGAGAGGACAAAGCATGTGCGCCACAAACTAGAAACAACAAAGGTACATCCGGTTGTCTTTTTCAAGATAAAGGTTCTTAATTGACAACAACCATAAAACTCACGAAAAAAATTGTGAGGGCTTTTATTGTGGAGGGATAGAGAAGTCGTTTTCCGCCATTTCCCGAACACATTTGTTTTCGCTTGACGGAAGGAAGAACTTTTTCAGTAGGAGGGTCCAAGACGTTTTTCGCGCCAGTAAAGACGAAACCTTTACTTTACAAATGGGGGGAGATGTATTATTTAAGTCATATATATAAACAAGAAACAAGCGATAATAGCGATGTTTTCAGTTTAACATCTATACAGTATACATTTGAATGAAAATATCTAGCTAAAATAAAAATTACGACAACAGATAAAGTAATGTGGTTTATACAATGCAGTTAAGGAGCACAGACACCCCTCTGGATTGAAGCATTTGTCACATCCATGTTCCCGCGAACACAGGACCGCATAAACACACTCACGTGCAACCTCCATAAGATCAATGGCCTTGTTCGAGTTGAGCAGCGCCTCGAAAGGAAACAGACGAGAGCAGAAGCAGACAGACGCAGCAGGGGGAGTGGCTGAGAGCCGGTGTTCTGACTATCCGTGCTTCCTCGTCGAATTTTCCTACCAACGCGCATTTCAACAGCTGATTCCGTCTGTCCAGGTTTACTGAAAATCGGTAGCTACTGTTCGTTTATTTTATGAAAAAAGTGGATAGTAAGCAGTTTAGTCATTTCGTAAAAAATAACCCCTTAGTTGTTAAAACATTTGAATATTCTCAGAACAATGACGATTAACCAACTACTTTCACCCATGTCGAGAAAGTGATTCATAAAAATGGAGATTTGTGAGACGTTAGCTCTTACCGTTCTATTTCTCTACCTAATCCTTTATTAGACTAATTAATCCACATAGAACAAACATGCTTTCCCCCCAATACTTAAAGTTATTTGTTTGAATGCATAATTTTGGAGATTATTATACAACTATGATACATTTATTATATGTATAATGTACACAACTTTTGGATATTAATTTGAGACTCTTTCAGAGTGACTGTAAACAATGGGAGAAATTTCTTGTTTATAGTATAATAATGATATTTTAGAAGCCATTTACAAGCTAATGGGCTCGACACACGGGAGGCGACAAACGGCCGCGATCAGCGAAATTTGTCGCTGTCGCTTTTATTACCTGTCACACGGGAGGCGATCTGAGGCAGCGGCCAGCGGCAAAGCCGTCTACGCGTTCTGTTCCATGGCGAAATCGAAACGTCCGTTGTTTTGTTTGGCTGTGTCAGGTTGGAGGGAATTAAGGTTATTTAAGCGGTTCAGAGTTAATAAAGCGGTAGATATGATGTTTCACAAGGTGCTGCTAGAGTTATGTGAAATCTTACTTCTGATTTTACTATAAAACATAATCAACTTCGCCTCCATGTTTGCTCGGAGATGTGCGGAGCATTATGTCCGCTCATTGGTCAGTGAATGAAACCTCCGTTGATTGGTCCTCGTCCGAGCGACAGCGATGAAAAGTTGAAAATGTTTCAACTTTCTGGGATCGCGTCGCTGGATCGTCCGTGCACGACACGTGCACGAGTGCAAACTTTCACACGCATGTTTTTCGCGTTTCGCTTGGTAGGAGAGAGACCCGCGATTATTGCTTTGTCGCGCATGTCTCATTGAAAATGAATGGAGGAGAGGCGATGTCGCCTCCCGTGTGTCGAGCCCATAACTGTGGTAAATATACAGCAAGCAGTAATTTAATAAAACAACTTAAATAGAACAGAACAGGGCAGGACAGAAATACTTACTGTGACCTTCGACGAGTTGAAAGTAACTAGATAAGTGACGAGATTAAACGTAAACTTCCACAGCATGGACGTCACTAGGATTGAGAGATAGGGGGGGCTTAGCCCCAGGAGCTTGACCTTGAACATTTTTTGTCACACCCTGCAAAAACTTTGTCAATTAATTCATTATCTGAAGAACATTTAACAAAACCTATTATTTTATCACTTTCTTTTCCTTTCCTACCTTTGTGCATTTTCTCTCTTCTTTTTATAAAAAATAACACTTAATCAGTTCATTAGTGGGTCTATGTTGAAGAAAGATTTTATATAAGTCCATTAAAAATTAGATATGTTATATTTCCAAATAAAGCTGTTCATTTCAGTCTACTGCACTTAACAGGGGGAAATGTTGCAGTCATTTGTTTAATTTATTTAATTACAACTTGCTTAATTATAAATGTGACTGAAATATGACAAAGAACAAATGAATAATTGTCAAACTTTTATTCTGCCAAATGAGTGTGCAGTTGACAGTTTTAATATATGAATAACACTGCTGTGATATGGAATAAAGGAGTATGTAATTAACAATTACAAGACAAAATAACAGTATATATAAAAATTAGGGCTGGGACTTGATTAAAAATGTAAATCTAATTAATTAGAGGCTTTGTAATTAGTTAATCTAAATCGCATTTTAATCGTTCAGGAAAATGTGCTCTCAAAGCAAAACTTAATTCAAATTATGAGACAGAGAATTAAACATTAGACATAGTTATTACTGTAAAACTAAAGCTTTTAATTAAAAAATGCATTTTAATTAATCAAATGTCACTGTGTGATATGAAACAAGACCCAAATCAACTAAAATTTATAATTACAAAAAGAAAAGACCTGCAAAGGGTTCCTGAGCCTTTAAATAGTCTCTCTGTCTAGTTGAATTACTGAAATAAATTTGACTTTGCACCAGATTCTAATTTTTCCAGATTCAAATTTTTCTAGTTTCACTTGTTTGTATAATTGGGAGTTTTTATTAGCCTTTCTACTCATAATGTAGTAAAAACACATATAAATAATAATCCTTCAAAATGACAGTAGAACAGGCACAAATATGATCTAGGACTTAAATGTACTAACTTTTAACACCAGAACAGGCGTGGCATATTCTGAGAATGATCAGGAACACTAACTGGTTCCAGTTGGATGACTGGAGGATGATGGGAAGATAAAAGATCATAGCGAGGAAATAATGATGTGACGAACAGGTGAGCAGACCTTCCTTACATGGGAAGTCCTGATGTCACGTTAAGAAGGGGGTGCTGCAGACCCGCAGATTCACGCCTGCAGCTAAATATTTATTTTGGAGGTAAACATTTAGTTTGCAAAATCAGTATTTGGGAAATAAATATTTAAGTCTGACCGAAAAATATAAAATATAGTGTGGAGCTAAATAACATCATGGAAAATAAATATTTAGCTGGGATCTAAATATTTTTTTGGAAAATAAATATTTAATTTACAAATTAAATATTTAATTTACAATTTAAATATTTAGTTCCAAAATAAATATTTAATTAGTAAATTAAATATTTAGTTAGTGAATTAAATATTTATTTTACAAACTAAGTATTTAGATCAGACCTAAATATTTAGTTTGCAACATAAATATTTAACTATAAATTAAATATTTAGCTTGCTAACTAAATATTTATTTGGAAACTTTAACATTTATAAATGTATGAATAACATGGTGAAAATATGACTTTGAAAAAGAGAATTCTCAATTTTTTCTCTTATGATATGCTAAATAACCAAAAATATTGCTGTTAGATTATGACTGTTTGACTTTACAAATGTGTCAGGTTTATGCACCTATGACACCATATAACACAACACAACACAACACAGGAAAGAGACACAAAAGTCAGAATTCTGTTTAAGCTCGAGGAGAATGGAATAAAGTCACACCAACCCAGCCTCCACTGGACTGATGCTTCCCAAAACCATTCTGCCTTCTGAAATCCGAGCACCCATATTTATTACAATCGGGAGCTCCCTAGTTACATGCCTGAGAGCTGATTCTGAAGGGAGGGGGAAAAGCACAGCTCTCAGTCCTGCAAAGTTTAAAACAAAGAGCATTCATAATTACACAAAGAACTTTCAGTGTCTTATCACACGATGAGTCAGCAATTGATAGAACAGCGGATCTTCTCAGGTCGTCCTTGGGCCACATTAAGCCAGGTTTTAACACTCTTAAAACTCATGAGGGAATTTTACAATACAGCAACACAAATGATAAAATCATTGAGCATAAAATATGGTAAATAAAACAATCTTTGATTGTAATAAAAGCATAAAACATGATAATCAAAAACATGAATAATAGTTCTGACAAAATGGCACCCCATAGTGTGCGTCAGTGATATTCTGTCTACGAGGAAGTCGTGCAATGACAAAGGTTCCGCCGTGCTTGAAATGCAAGCTGCGATTAAATGCGTGAAAATTTTTTTACTTGTCGTTTTTTTTCTAATTAATCATAATTAACGTGTTAAAGTCCCAGCCCTAAAACAACTCAAAATGATAGGGGGGCTGAAGCCCCCCTAAAACGGACCTAACGACATCAGCGTTCCACAGGTAGCGCGTCTCGACTTGTAAACAGCCTGTGATGCAATAATCGGCCTGCACATGCGCATTTCCCCATAGTAGCACATTTCGACGGGGAGCACGGATAGTCGGAACATCGGCGTTCAAGTTGGACAGATTTCCCTACATGTGTAGCTCGCGGGTAACGACGGATGAAGATACCGCGTTAGCGTTCATACTTGTTTAATCATTTATTTTAATTCTGGTGCCTGTTAGCAACCAAAACACATCCTCACGTGCTTGTGGATATCATAAATTGTATATGGAGATATGACTAAAATAACAAGTAAAGGTTATCAGCTACAGGTTTAGTGTCCTTTAAAGGAAACGTGACAAAAGAACACAAATCACATTTCTC
This sequence comes from Nothobranchius furzeri, assembly GCF_043380555.1. Classification (NCBI taxonomy): domain Eukaryota; kingdom Metazoa; phylum Chordata; class Actinopteri; order Cyprinodontiformes; family Nothobranchiidae; genus Nothobranchius; species Nothobranchius furzeri. The sequence goes on from NC_091752.1 coordinate 8,212,673, forward strand.
TTCATGGCCTATATAGTTGTCATCATCAACGTAACATGATTTACAGAATACATACGACCAACTAACATTTCGCATTCTACCACCGGATGTTTGGCTCAGAATGTGAACCAATCAGATCTTAGATCAGGTGAGAGCCAGGCGTTTCCGTCATCCCCTAGGTTTTGCAGCCGGTGGAGAGCAACTGCAGCGCCTTGCTCTTAAATCTGCGGCCGCCTTGATCTTATGAGGTTATTGTTGCCTACGTATGCATGACGTCAGAGCAAGTCGGCGTGAAGTCGGACACAAATTTAACTGGCATGCACTGCGCGCCGACAACGGTGATCTAATCTGCGCAGAACTGGCTCATCTTGAACAAGGCCATTGTTAAAGTGTATCGTGATTATGGCAAACTGTCAGTTATGTGCTGAATCATAGTCTAATGTCATGAACAAAAAATAAATTAATAAAACAATCATGTATAACTAGCCAGTCAGTAGGTTCTGACTGACTGAACAGATTTACTTATCCATCCATCCATCTTCATCTGCTTAAGTAGCCTAAGCAGGGAGGCCCAGACTTCCCTCTCCCCAGCTGCTCAGGCCAGGTCCTCCGGGTGAATCCCAAGGCATTCCCTGGCCAGCCAAGAAACATATTCCTTCCAATGTGTTTTCTCTCGGTTGGACGTGCCCCGAAAACCTCACCAAGGAGGTGTCCAGGAGGCACCCTAACCAGGTGCCCAAGCCATCTCTACTGCCTTTCCTCAATGTGGAGGAGCAGCGGGTCTACACCGAGCCCCTCTCAGATGACAGAGCTTCTCACCATATCTATAAGGGAGAGTCCAGATACCCTGCGGAAATAGCTCGTTTCAGCCGCTTGTATTCACAATTTCATCCTTTGGTTCACTACTCTTTTTCTACAGTCACTGGTCACTACCCAAACCTGTGACCGTAGATGAGGGTAGGAATTTTTCTCTTAAGTGTTTTTCTCCCCATAAGAAGCTACAATGATGTTCTGCTGAGCTGTGGTGGCCTCATGGAGAGGGCCATCCTCTAGCACACTGCTGCTAACCACATTCTCCCTCTCCTGATAATAACACTTTACTTTCCTTGACATTGAATGTGCTACTACTAGTTTATCTGTTTAATTATAGATTCACTAGGATGAATACAATAAAGTTTATCTCTCACCAAATAGAATATTTACTAAGAAATCACAATGTAACCATAGTAATGCTTGTTATATATGTTGTGTGTGTGGGTGGATTGGTGTTGGGGTGTGTGTGTGTGTGTGTGTGTGTGTGTGTGTGTGTGTGTGTGTGTGTGTGTGTGTGTGTGTGTGTGTGTGTGTGTGTGTGTGCGCGTGCGTTCTGTCCTCCATCCCCAGTGAGTCGTGGTGGATGGCTGCTTATACTGAGCCAGGATCCTCTGGAGGTTTCTTCCTGTTAAAAGGGAGTTTTACTCTCCACTGTCGCTGCATGCTTGCTTAGTATGAGGATTGCTGTAAAGACTCTGACACTAGTCAGTGACTCGATGCAACTGGTGGGTTCCTTATATAGGAAACTTTTTCCTGATTGGATTAATGAACTGACCTGTATTGTAATGTTTACTGTGTGACAGGCGTGTTGCAAGATTTTCAAAAGTGTGGGGGATGTTGTCTGTGCCTAAAATAATTTCATGTTATTCATCTTGTTAGTTTAATTTCCATAATAGCGAGCAGGTGCGAATTTTAGACGCGTCAGGCATGTGTCCGTTTTAAACATGTTTAAACTGTTCAGAATACAAATCCAGGCTCTGTCTCGTTAGATTGGTGTAACTAAAGTTTGTACTGAATGAAACTTTACATTAAACCATGTTGAAAAGAAAAGGATCCGATTAAATCGTTTCCCCCTCAATGAAAGAAAATTAAATTGGGAGTTTTTACTTCATATTTTAGAAATAAAAATGACGGGGGGAAAAATTCATGATGTCTTTTTAAACGAAATTTTCTAGCCCGACCTGCCTGCTTCACTTAAGTCACTGCTTATTAAGGTCTGTCCAAAATTACCGTGACCCACCCAAAAATGTAAACCTGGCACCATGCCTGTTGTTATAAACCTCTGCAAATTGTTGTTCTTCTCTTTATCAAACTGAGAGTTTGTACAGCTAATGTCAAGTTGTAAAATTATGAATTCAGTTGAGCTCTTCCCTCCCTCTCCTGTCGGGTTTCAAGGAGAAACAGAAGAGGGAGGGGAAGAAGGAGATGAGGCAAACAGAGTGAGTGCGACGTAGAGAAACCAGACTGGTGTGGAGGTGAGCAAAACGGCTGGAAATGTGTGGGTGTTGAATCCCCCACATCCCCCACGGGTGCGACGCCCTTGCTGTGTGAAGTGCCTTGAGATGACTCTTGTCGTGATCTGCGCTTTATAAATAAACTTGAATTGAATTGAATTGAACACAGATCGACTGGTAAATCGAAGCAGGACCTCTTCCCTGACCTGGAAAAAAAATTATACCCTTTTCCTTTTCAAATCAAAATCAAATCATGTTTATTTGTATAGCAAATGCAACAATGTTGCCCAAAGTGCTGAACATAGACATATAAAAACCTTAAAAAATAAAAGCAGTCAAGTAAAAACACAATAAAACATAAAAAACAATAAATAAAAAATCAGGCATAAGAAATGATAAAACACAGGACCAACAAGTCATCAAGGAATAGTGTAAGCTGTCGAGTAAAAGTAAGTTTTCAGTAGCTTTTTAAAAATGGCAACAGATGACTCCTGCCTAATGGAGATAGGCAACATATTCCACAGAGTTTGTGCTGCCACAGAGAAAGATCTAAAACCTCTTTTCTGTAGTCTTACCCTAGGCACACTCAACCTACGCTGGTCAGCCGAACGCAATCCACGAGATGGAACAAATGGCACGAGGAGTTCACATCCATAACCAGGAGCAAGTTCATTCAAACATTTGTAAGCTAAAACCAAAATCTTTAACTGCACACAGAACTTAACTGGGATCCAATGCAGAGAGGCAAGAACTGGAGTAATATGATCAAACCTACATGTGCCAGTCAGGAGACGGGCTGCAGCCTAGCAATACATCCATGATTAATACCCAAGAAAAGACTATTGCAGTAGTCTAAATGAGATGTTATAAATGCACGGATAAGCTTCTCAAAGTCATTCCAAGTCAACAAGGATTTAACCAGTGTTGTGCCCAAACGCGTTCATTGAACGATCGTTCGTGAATTTGTTCGTTTTTTTTTCGTGAAAGTGAACTGAACTCCTTCGTATTTTGCCTGACGAACGTAAAAGTGAGTGCGTTCATCCTGGCGTGCGTGAACGGGTTTATGAACAAGTTCTACAGTACAGCCCTGTGGGACCCCATATTTCAGGAGAGCATCACTCGAGCAAAAGCTACTAATCTTAACAGTCACATATCTGTCAGACAGGTAGGAACTCATCCATGAGAGGGCTGAACCAGAGAGACCGACAAACTTCTCCAGATGATCGAGAAGTATGACATGATCAAGAGTATCAAAAGTGGCAATCAGATCTAAGAGTAATAAATAGACTGTGTCACCCGCATCAGTATACTAATAAATATCATTGAGCACTCTCACTAGTGCAGTTTCAGTTCTATGCTTTGCTCTAAAACCTGATTGAAAAACTTCTAAAATTTGGTTATCATCTAGAGATGGTCAGACAATCACTTAAAAACGACTTTCTCAAGAACCTTGGAAAGAAATGGCAGGGTAGAAATGGGTCAATAATTGGATAATATCATCAAGCCGGGTTTCTTGAGAAGGGGTTTGATTACAGCTCTTTTCAGACTCTTTGGAACGTCCCCAGACTGCAGACTAGAACTGATTACACTATGAACCATAATTGAAGTTGCTGGCCAAACGTCCTATACAATAGAAGATGGAAAAATGTCAAGCGCAGAGCTAGGTGGTTTCATGCTCTCAACTATTTCATCCAACCTAACTCGGGATACAGACTGATATGTCCTAGTTTGCTTATTCAGGTGGACCAACAGGAGTCTCTCCAGGACCTTCGTGATGTGGGATGTCAGGGCAACCGGTCTGTAGTCATCACTGACTGATGGGCGAGTTTTCTTTGGAACTGGAACAAGGCAGGATGTTTTCCACAGGACTGGAACCTTCTCCTGGGCCAGGCTGAGGTTGAAGAGGTGCTGCAGGATCCCACAGAGCTGCTCTGCACAGGCCTTCAGTAGCCTGGGGCTGACACCATCTGGACCTGCAGCCTTGTTCCTGTTCAGTCTCTCCAGCTGACTCTTTGCCTGACTTCTAGAGACAGATAGGTGGGAGGGGGAGGTAAATGGGGCAGCAGCATCTCCTGACTTGGTTGAAGACAGATTTATAGAACCAGAAGAGTCCATGACTGTGTTAAGCTTGGTTTATGCTTGACGCATTTTCTTTCCGCTTGGTGATGCGGCTCGCGGATGGAACGCGCTTCACAACTTCCAGCGTTTATTGTTCATGCGGCTTGTCTCTGCGGTGAGCCAATATTCTCCCAAACTGTAGGGGGCAGCATGGAGCTCTACTACATGCATCCAACACTACACCATAGTAGAAGTAAAAATTACTGTTGTTTACAACATGGCATTCCAGCATTTTTAACAGCGTCCTCGTCTTTTCCGACAGTGCGGGCTATTTCTCTCCAAGAATTATTAACAACACGTTGATCACGGTGATCTTTGAGAGCTGAATCATACAAATGTCTGTATTTACGAACCTCTGCCATACTAGTTCTTGCCAGTCCGCCATGTTTTTCCGTGTTCGATCGTCCGCGTGGATAGAAAATTTCCTAGGTGCGCAGAGCGGAAATTTTGGGCCGTGCGGAGGCCAGGTGGAGGGGCGTGGTTGTTAAAATGATGCAATTTTGCCGCACGGAGCAGTGCGAACCTCGCGTCAAGCATAAACCAACCTTTAGAGGACAAAAGAGCTGGCGTGTGACAGGAAAATGTTGGATCAGAGGATGATGGGATGTCTGATTGGCTGGGGACAGGCGAGGAGGATGCTGGGTTTGTTCCTGAACTGAACCTATTGAAGAACTTGTTCAGTTCATTGGCTGTGTCCAGGCTGTCATCTGTGCAATCCTTTCTCTGGTTGAAGCCTGAAAGGAAATCATGTTTCTTTTGTGAAAATCTACTGACTGATGCACAGATCTGCACAATAAATTATATACTATATAGTGATTATTAATTACGTCAAAAAACATGATACCAGTCTGGGGGATTGTTGTTTTACTGGACCAAATCTGGGGCAGCTAAGATTGTGTCACGTGTCTTTTATCCCTAAAATAAATGACATTGGTATAAAACTCGCTCTAGTAGCTAAGAGTACATGTCTGACCTATCAATTCATTTGTTTAAAACTAATTGTCTATTTTTTTTTGTAAAAGGACAAAGAAAAAACCTTTTGAGTTTTAGTCAGCTAAAACTAATACTAAAAAGCATTGTCGTCCTAAAGACCAAGACTAAAATTAAGATGCCCGCCAAAAACAACACTACCATCTATCCTCCCAACCTCCCTCCCCACCCCTTAACTACTTCAAGATTTACATAGAAGTCGACCAATGTTGGTTTTCCTTTTGCAGATGCTAATGCTGACATGTAGAGGTCACCGCCATCCGAAGGTTGATACGTGCTACCACGTTTTTTTGGGCCAATTTTCATGGCTGATATCTAAACCTTTTCTACCTTATATCACTAATACTAACAGCTAACATACAAAATGTTTGAATCTGAATTTATTTTCAAAATCTGAACCTAACCAACTGGTAAATCTAAATTTATGGCACTGCTCAGTGTTAAAATCAGATTTCTAACTAAAGTTAATCAAACAAACAAATTAACTAAGATTAAATATTCTAAGCTGGTTTGTTAAAAAAAAAGTTGAAAATAATTTTTCAAGCACCAGCTGGGGACTAGAAACGTCTAGACTAAATGAAGAGAAACTGGCAGGCCGAGATATGATTTTGAACTACAATAGAGGAATCAGGAACAATACGACTAATGCACACATGCAAGCGACTGGGAGACAAAAGAGACAGGCTGAGGCAGATGTTTTGGAAAAAAGCCTTCGAAACCAGTTCTTCTTCTTCTTTTTTGTCTTTTTTTCTTTAGTTTCCTTAAGAATTTCCTCCATTTGTTGGAGTGTACCGCCTAAGACGCTTTCCAAAGTTTTTGTCTTCTCGATGTTCTCTTTTATGCCTTTAAGTGAAATTTCGTCAAATAGGACTGTCTTTTTAAGTGCATCCACAATACGTTCTGTGGACTGTTCTTGAAAGACAGTTTCTGCTATCGTCTCTGGTCTAAAATCTAATAATTGTATCTCAAAGGCAGTTTCTTCAACCATCTCCACAACACAATCTTGGGTTTGTTCTTGAAAGACAGTTTCTGCTACTGTCTCTGTGCTACAGTCTGAAATTTGATCGTCGAAGACAGTTTCTGCTATCGTCTCTGGTCTAAAATCTGATAATTGGTTACTAAAATCTTCATTTTGGTTTTCAAAGTGTTGATTTCTGTGAGAATCGAACCTCATTTTGTGATCATTTTTAAGGGGCAATGGCTGTGAATTATGATTCCTCAGATACCTATGGTTTTGTGCCAAAGGCGGTCTCTGAGGAACGTTTTGGGGACCGAAATGTTGATTTCTGTTAGGATTTACCCTCATTTCATGATGATTTGGGTGAGGTAATGGCTGCCATTTAGGATCCCTTGGGCCTGCGTATATTCGTGTCTGAGGGGATCTGTGATGATATGGTCCCTGCCATGGCTGGACTCTGTTGTACTCACGCCATGGGCCAGGGTGAGGTCCAGAACGAATGTTTTCCATCTTCCAATGACGAATTGAAACATGGTTCATATTTTGTGGAGGACAGTGATTTCCGTTGTAATAAAATCGTTCCTCATTATGATATGGTCCCTGCCATGGCTGGACTCTGTTGTACTCACGCCATGGGCCAGGGTGAGGTCCAGAAGGAACATTTTCCATCTTCCAATGACGAATTGAATTGTGGTTCCTATTTTGTGTTGGACAGTGATTTCTGTTGTAATAAAATCGTTCCTCATTATGATATGGTCCCTGCCATGGCTGGACTCTGTTGTACTCACGCCATGGGCCAGGGTGAGGTCCAGAACGAATGTTTTCCATCTTCCAATGACGAATTGAAACATGGTTCATATTTTGTGGAGGACAGTGATTTCTGTTGTAATAAAATCGTTCCTCATTATGATATGGTCCCTGCCATGGCTGGACTCTGTTGTACTCACGCCATGGGCCAGGGTGAGGCCCAGAACGAACGTTTTCCATCTTCCAACGACGAATTGAATTGTGGTTCATATTTTGTGGAGGACAGTGATTTCCGTTGTAATAAAATCGTTCCTCATTATGATATGGTCCATGCTGTGGTGTAAATCTGACACCTTGACTGCCAGAATAGTTCATCATACTTGGTCTGGGATTTTGGTTGAAATTCCTTTGAATTTTTCTGTCAGTGTAGTAATGGCTGTTTTTTTTCCCAACAGAGGTTGATGGCACTGAATGCGTTGTGTGTTTGTTACAGTTCTGTGAAATTGTATGAAAATCGGTTAGCCCCTCTAGAGGTGTTGACAGGACCGCTGACTGGCTGCAACTGCTGTGCTCAGACCTATATGGAATGATGATGTCACAAAGGGACAATAGAGCCCATTTGAATAGAATGTGTCCTTTCAAAATAAAATGAGGCTGAAATATTATCAAAGAATGCTTTTATTTTGAAATCCTTTTAAATGAAAATTCTAAAAACCATAGAAACCATAAATTTCTTTTAGGCTCTTTTAATTTAAACTAATATTAGCAAGGCAAGGAAAGGCAGCTTTATTTATATAGCACATTTCACACACAGAGGCAATTTAATTTGCTTTCCTCGAGCAAGAACATTAAAATCAACGTGACTGAAACTACAGTTTAAAAATTAAAAAGAAACAAAGGTAAAGGGTGAGCAAATACAGTGTAGAAGGTGCAGCATAAGAACATATTCAAAATCTGAGGAAAACATGAAGGCTTTCAAGTTTGATTTAAAGGTTTCTAGAGTTGGGGCACCTTTGAGGTCATGAGAAAGCTGATTCCCTGTGTGCAGACCTCAGAGCCCAGCTGGGTGTGTACACCTGAAGGAGATCTGACGTGTATTCTGGCCCCATGCCACTTAAAATTGATTTCATTTTAGTTAATCACAGTTTATTTATTAAGGAACCTGCTGCAGCAGCAGCAAGCAGGGCCCTTCCTGTTATGCACCTGGGGAGTTTTCAACATTAATGTCCTTTATTTTTCTCTATGGACCTTAATGCGGCTCGAACGGCAACGTGCACCCCCACAAATTATACATCAAAACGAACGGCTCGGCCGTGGGAGGTGTGCTGTTACTTTATAAGCGATCTGATTTAAAATGGTGAAATTATTAACAAAAAACTTTGAAATAATTCTCATTTTGAGTGTGTGTATGTGTCAATCTGCCTAGCCAGTAAAAACTCCCACGTTTGTGTGCAGCCACTTCCACTTCACTGAAGAAAATGATCACTTAATTAGGAACGTGCACCCACACAAGTGTTGCATCAAAACGACTGGCTCGGTTGTGGGAAGAGTGGAATGTCATGATTTTGGGGTGCTTACCCCAACATCACCCAAATATCGTGACTTGGGCCTTTTCACCCCAACGTCACCCTAATACCATTCTTTGGCCTCTATTGCATGTGGCCACTATCTTTTGCCAGCGGGCAGGCCCCTTTTAAAATTTCTTCAGGAATTTTCTGCTTAAACGGATTTATATCTAAAGAAGGTGGGTATCTGTATAAAATTACTACTTAAAAGGTGAATGTATTGAAATACAGTTCTACTACTTTCTGTTAGGTTTTTTTCCCAAAACCTTTTTTGGCAGTGCTGCTTCCTTTTCCTGAGTTCTCATCTTCATCAGGAGGCAGCAGAACAAACAAGAGAGAAGCAAACTAGCTGAAGAGTTTCATGTATAATGTGTGTAAGAATGTAAATGTTGTGTCATTAAAATACTTTAAACCGATACCAATATTTCCTTATGTTAAATTCAGTGCCGATATCGGCCAATATTAATAGTAGATTGAATATAGCGGACAGTTCATGTGTTATTTATTTATTTTTTATTCTATTGGAGGTTTCTTCCTGTTAAGGGGAGTTTTCCTTTCCACTGTCGCTACATGCTTGCTCAGTATAAGGATAGCTGTAAAGTCTTAGTCTGGCTAGCCTTCCTGTAAATGCAGAGCAACATCATTTCGCTTCAGCAAATGACTTTCCAGAGTCTACGCTAGTAAAGTCTCCCAACACAAGTAAGTGACTCGATGCAATCTGTTGGGCTTCCTAACATAGCAAACGTAACTACTTGGAATATTGTACAGAACTCAATGCACTGATCAGTAGGTTGAATTGGAATATTTACCTTGTGAAGGGCCTTAACGTGATTCTTTTTGTGATTTGGCTCTATATAAATAAACTGAATGGAATTGAAACTAAACTGAACTAATAGGTACACGCTACACATGTCAGATGAAATAATAAATGTAATTTCATTACAGTTAAAACAAGTATTGATGCCTGTTTGAGTTCAATTTTGTGTGATCTAAATTTTTATTCACAGGGAATATTTACTGAAGTTAAAGAAGTTGCTTTGTGCAGGTTTCTTAAAAATAAATCATAATCAAATGAGTCCGTTTTTTTTTTTTGGATGATTCTTTAAAAAGAACAGATTCTCAAGATCCAGATCCCTTAAAAGAGCCATGAATCCCTCTCATTGCTGTTGATTCCTGTTTTCAACATTCACTAGAAAATGCATAAAACCAATATTCTGGTAAAAATCAAACACACACAAATACAATTTCCTCGCTCTGTTGTTCTGGAAGGGCAATTTTCAGAAAGGTTGTTTTTGCTGGCCTGAGATCTACTGGGTTTAATGTAATGGTGGCCGACCAGGCTGGAACACAGAGAATGCTGCTTCACTCACTCTATAAACTAGATTTGGCGCAACAAAACTTTTTTTCTTTGTTGTGCTCTGAATATTTTCGCTGAACTCCGGAGACCCATCAGTTCACGTGTGTCTTTTGTAGGGGACGTTATTGTCAGATCTCTGTTTCAAACATCTTTGAAATCTGCATTAGTCCCACAATTTAGAGTAAATGACATCTCAATCGTGGCAAAGGTCAATCAGATTTTATTTATAAAGCGCTTTTCAAGCAAAGTGCGACTCAAAGTGCTTTACAGAATTAAAATTACCCGAAATTCCCATAACAGTTTGAAAACACACACACAATCACATCAGTAAAAATTTATATTCGGCTGAGTCCAGATGAGCCAAGTCAATCAATCAAAGCTTTATTTATAAAGCGCCTTCCGCAACCCTGTCAGGAAGCCCAAAGCGCTGAACATGGTACAGTTGTAGGTAAATATATTGAAGTAAGGTAAGGCAAGGAAACGCCATCAGTATCCGGCAGCCCCGGCAGCATCAGGTCGTCCAATCGACATATAAATACTGGACAATAGGTTTCCATAGACTCTATCATGTTGGGCTGCAGCTCTTTGACCCACGACATGCAGAATCATGCACGGAGACAAAGGTAAGTACAAAAGGTTTTATTTTTATGTACGAAGGAGATGATGGTCTGAGATCCGATGGTTCCGGTGGAGTTCTAGAATGGAGACAGGAGTGAGTATTTGCAGATTAGACCGTGAAAGAAATGAGTTTGTAGCTTACGGTGTCCTGGTTGTTGGTAAGGCTTAGAGGGGGTAAGCAAGTCACGGCTGGCTGAGCTGGTCGAGCGAGAGTCAGGTGTGGCTGGGAGCTGAGTACCAGAGTTCGGGGTGTCCGAGTTTGCAGGTGGGGATTGGAGAGCAGGCGGTCAGGGGTGAGCGACGGGACTGGCAGACAGGGTTGGAATCCGGTGAGTTTTCCTGCAGCTGATGGAGGTTTGGTTGGTGGAGGAGAAGTTTCCTGAGGAGGTCGGAGGAGAACAGGACAGATAATTTCAGGAAGGCGAAATACACAAAATATAACAAGTTTTCAGGCATAAGCAAGGTGCTGGCAAAGTTCTACCCAATGCTGAGTATCATCCGGTACTGATGAGTTGTCCCAATGCTCCTTAAATCCCCTGACCACTGATGAACAGATAGGTAGCAGCTGCTCTCCAGCTGCTCTCCAGACACACCCACCTGCACTCAGAGAAGACTCAGCACAACACAGTTAGACTCAGCACAAACCATGACAGGCTCCAATAACACATTTTTGAAGAAAAATGGGAGGTGGCCACCACCGCCATTTTGACCATGTCACAGGTTCCGTCAAGCCCGGACAATTCCACAAAAGGGAAGAGAGGTGGAGCTGAGGGTGGGGCTGTAAGGCTGGGATCAACTGACGACACCCGGTCGAACTAGCTACAAGCTAACCCAAAGCTAACGCGGAGGTAGGAGCTAAGCTAACGGAGGTAGCAACCTAGCTACAACCGGAGTTAACTGTGCACAACACCAGAGTTTCTGAGTCAGAGATACGCCGGGTTGACTGCTGGGTAAAACCGGGTGGAACACAGAGGTCTCTGAGAGCTCCACAAGCCGGCAGCTGCACAGCAGACAAGCACCGCTGCGATCTGAGATGCGCAGAGCTGCCGCTGGGGAGAACCGGGTGGAAAGGTTTCCATTCCAGAGCTCCACAAGCTGATAGTCGGAGCCCAGCTCCACCAACATGTTATATTTCAACCCATTTTCTAAAGTGCAGCATTATGTTAAATGCACTGGGTTTTACCCTATTACATTTACATTTCATGGTTAAAGGGACTTTACGGAGTTTTGAATTTTTATGCTCGCGAATGCCCCTCAGGCCAAAAGCGTAACGGCAGCTTCAATAGTAGGCCCGTGCAGGGCCGGCTCTAGGTAATTTGGTGCCAAAGGCGAGACTGCCCATTGCCCCCCCCACCCCCCCCCACCCCGCCCGCCCGCACGCCTCTCACCCAAACCCAAGTCCACCCGCCCACCACATATTGGAAAAAGCAACTCCACAGTTATTCCTTGGTTACTAATTTTTTATTTTAAATATTCACACAGCAACTCTTTAAAGTCAACAGCCTGAAGAATAAATGTAAGCTTGAAAGATAAGTAACCTGAGAATATTAATAACCAACAACTCAAAATGCTGTGCAAATGTCATGGGGGGGGGGGGGGGGGGATTCAAAATCAACAGTAGCATTAAACTGTGCAATCAAAAGCAAGACTCAAATATCAAAGTGTCATCATAAAGAAAGTTCTACTTTCCCGTTTGTTCAACTGCTGTGGCCAGTCAGCAGGATCCATGGGGCCAGCAGCTCATACATGTTCACAGACATCTGTTGAAGCTGATGATGGTGTCTCTTCAGGCTGTTGGACTGGAGCACTGAGCCTGCTGGTGTTGGGTTCTTCTTCTGTGAGAAAATAGACACACACACAGACACACACACGCACACACACACACACACACACACACACACACACACACACGCACGCACGCACACACACACACACACACACACACACACACACACACACACGCACGCACGCACGCACGCACGCACACACACACACACACACACGCACACACACACACACACACACACACACAAAGCAACTTAACCCTCCGATGCATGAATTACTTAAGAACAGTGCCACTTTCACGTTCAATATTCCTCAGTCATGTGCAGTGATGCTTTTCATTATTTTTAATGTTACTGGACTTTTAATTTTATTGATCTTTTTTTTAATCTGTTCTATGAAAACATGAATAAAATGATCAAAAACAAGTGGAAGTGAGAGCATCCATGGGGAATATTTGAAAAAAACGTATGTCTCACTCTCAGGTGCTCTTCAGCATCAAATAAATTTAGAATATGAGGAAGAAGAACCGGTGATCTGAGGCACTCTGAGGATTTCATTTATTAAACAAGGAAACACCGACGGGGGGGCGGCGGCAGCTGGGGAGTCCCCGCCACGGCGGTGCCGCACGCCCGATGTGTCGGACAAAGTTGAAATTTTGCTACACCCACACTTAACGTTCTTCTGATATGAAAATATTAAATTCATATTGGATGCTTACTTAAAACTTGAATCGAAGTTCATAAAAAGGCTGCAATCATACTCCAAAAAACGGTAAAAAAAATCTTACATTCTTCATCATCACAGTGAGGCTCAACAGGTGTAGAAGACAGTCCCGCCCCCGTGGTGTCAACAGGTGCCTGTCGACAGGCTGCAGATATTGTCTCACTGCATCTGGACACGACGATTCAAAAGTAAAATTAATTGGTTAAAGTTACGAGATACTGTATTGTGTATGTAAACAGCTAGCGAGGGTCCGTCCGTGGACCGTGTGTGGCAGGAGAGGCAGTTAGCTACAATTGTAACTCAAAAAGTTCCTTTGCCAAATTTATAAAGTCTACATATCTCTGCTTTGGGCCCATCTTTTTTCTTCCTCCTTCCTTCGCTTTCGGAATGCTGATCCCGATGGCTTAGGTGTTCTTTTCATCGTAAAATATCAAAAGTTTAAACGCAACGACAACAGGAAGTCCTACAGTGCTACCCACGCACGTGATCTACAGCACCCGGTCAAATGCATCGGAGCGGTGGCCCAAGCGGGAGCTCGTCATGCAGCCAGATCATTAGAATTTAAATATTGATGTTTTAATTTCATGTCATTTCAGAGGGGAATTTGGAGTATGTAGAGAGTGCATTTCATATTACAAACATAAATTTAATAAACCTTTTTTTTCTTTTTGCGCCCTATCCATCAGATGGCGCCCCAGGCGGCCACCTGTTTCGCCTGTCGCCAAAGCCGGCCCTGGGCTCGTGCACAAAGCGCGCATGCTGTAAGTGCACACTCCTTAACGAAAATAACAGCTGAGACAGTCCCGTGTGTGTGTGTGTGTGTGTGTGTGTGTGTGTGTGTGTGTGTGGGTGGGTGGGTGGCCCGGAGGACAGGAGAACACGTAGCTAATTAATTAAATAATTTGGTTCTGTACCTTTCTCTTCAGCACAGCCGACAAAGGCTTATGATGGGTCAGTCCTCCTGCATGCTCAGATCATTCCCTTCCCTTGCTTGAAAAATTGTTCCAAAATGAAAGTTGAACCCACATCTTTTTTATCTGTGAATTCAATGTCGTTCGGCAAGTCTCAAATAAAAATTTGGGCATCTTACTGTAAAAAAATATACAATTAATGTAAAAAGTAAACTCTAAATAAACTATGTTCACATCCAGAATCAAACCCAGGTCTTCCACACAAGAGTCCGCCGCCTCACTAGGTGAGCTATAGACCCAGTGACATCTTTTGTATCTGTAACATTTATATCCTTGATGACAGCTGAAAAAACGTTCAAAGAACGGTTCGGAGCGAAAATGGCTATTTTGTTGCTAATTTGCAGGAAATATCTAGAAGAAAGTAGCGAAGTGTCCTCAGAAATGTAGCTACGTTCATCACTAGGCGTTAGGAACAGCAACAAAGTCGCTGAGTTGGCACTACCTCACTCTCTGCTGCTAAAGCTACTGATAGCAAATGCTACGGGCGATGCCTGAGCGTGAACGCGCATGAAGCAGCCTGCTCGACCCGAGCAGCTCTCTTTTTCTGTGATTTTACAGAAAAACAGGCAATCACAGTAAAAATGCCAGGGCTCATTCTACAGGACCAGGGCATTGCAGGAGAATGTATGAAGAAGAAATTTATTATTTCTATACATGTTTTGGCTGTCAAACTTCCATAATGCCCCTTTAAACAGTACATGTTAAAATCTACGCTCAGCTCGGCAGTGACCTAAAATACATAAATATAATTTTACTTACCGAAAATAATTAAAGAGCAAGTCACCCCCAAATCAACAATTTTTTCCTGATAAACTATATAAATGCGTGTCTAATCGTACTGCAGACACGTGTAGTCAATAGTTTTGCACTTTAGTGCATTTTAGTTAAAATTTAAATTTTCTGCCTGAAACTGTCAGTGTTGTGCCGTTGTCAGGTAAAAACTCTTCACTGCATTTGAATTTAAATCTGCCACCGCTATTGGCTAAGAGGTATGCTATGATGTAAACTGGTACATTATGATGTCACAATGTCGTGAGTGTGTGTATTTGTTAGTGGCTCCACCCTCTCGTTCTGCTAGGCAACAGCATTTGTTGCATTGTTCAAACATGAAGTGGGAGTGAAGTACGCTTCTTGTAAGGGGTGACTTGCTCTTTAAGTGGAGACTCCTTGGACGCTCTATTAGTGTAATTAATGCCACAGCAAGTCATTTTGTCCAACAATTGCACAAATAATATCCAAAAAAGAATACACAAACACAGAGACTCAAAATCCCGGAACAGTTTCCAAGCCAGACCGAGGCTCTACTGAGCCTTTCCCCGGAGCTAGCTCTGTGGTCACGTGGGTCTGATGCTCATTAATTATACAGAATTTTAGGCTTTTAATACAGTTAAACAGAGGTGTGAGAAAAAAATTCACCCCCCTCAGAGTTGTCATGAGTAGATCATTTAAACCAAAAACATGTTTTGGTACCAGGCTGTAAACATGTTTATTTCTGCTGTGAAATTGGTATTTTTAACATGGGAGTCAATGAGGATTTGCTCACTTCTGACACCAGCCCCCAGTGGATGAGGGTGGAACTGCAATTTTTTGGTACTTCCGGGATTGCTTCCATTTTTGAGCCGCATTGTGGGGGCTTGGCAGCAACTAAAGCCTGAGTCAGACTCCTCCATCTGCGTCAGTGCGGAGACACGCAACACCATTATCCGTCCTTGCATATGGCCCCGGCAGGCACGCAAGTGCGTACGGAATCGAGTCCACCTTTTTAAACATCCGATCCGTCTGTCGAGACGGACAACGCAAGCTTGTGATTGGTCAGCACACCGTTGTTGTCTACTCCGCCGCCATTGCGCCGTCAAAAACATAAAGAGAGCCAATGATATCTATCAGCAGACACGGAGATGCTTGAAGAATACCTCGCGAAAAAACTCTAAAACATGAACGTTTAATTCCCCGTGACTGGAGAGTGAAAAGATCTGCAGCAAGCGTTTTATTTGTGGACGGAAATGACAGGAAACGTGGGTTTAGAGGTGGCGAGCGCATGAAGAGGTGGAGGAGAATGAGAGACAAATTTGTCTGTGTTAAAAAGTCTCTTATATACAAAAAACACAATATAAACACACTATCTTGATAATTGACAGGATACCACAGAACAGCGCTACGCCCTCTGCTGTCCTGGTGGGGAATTGCTTTGCAACACTCTCCAGGAGACGGAGAAGAATGAGAGCAAAACGCTTCCGACTCTCCCACCAGATCCACGGTGCAATTCAACCTGACATCAGTTATCTTTATTTTCCTTTACATGAATGATCATGAGGAATCATCTGGACAAATGTGAAAGAAAAAGATCTGCAGAGAAGGAAAATGGAAAATGTAGGAGAAAATGAGGATGAACTTCTTTAGTAAATGTTCACTGATCAGTTTTTGTGTTTGTGAAATTACAAGTGAGGTCACACACAGGTTGTGTTTTCATAAAACAGTGTTTCCATCTGAAAATAAGTCAGGGTTTTATTTTAACTTTATTTCGCAGTGTTGCAGCTGGATGCTCTTCTGCTGCCTCTAACAGGCTGCCAGACATTTGAGATTATTTTCTAGTTATTGAATTAAATAATAATTATATAATGAATATTTTTCTAAATCTAAGTTTTAATAAGTTACTAAATCAGACACATCAACAGGTGGTCATATAATAATCATACTGTTACCAGTCAGTCATTATTACCTAAAGCTATTCTGTTTTATTTATAAACAAATCCCAATTCTTCTGTTTAAATTAGTATTTTCTTTATTTTTGGAGTCAAATATTCATTTCATTTCTCAAAAATAAACATTTAGAGGTAAAAACTGTTCTTATCTATAAAATGGTTAAAGATTACCCCACATGGGCTGCGCAGTGGTGCAGTGGTTAGAGCTGTTGCCTTGCAGCAAGAAGGTCCTGGGTTCGCTTTCCAGCCTGGGGTCTTTCTGCATGGAGTTTGCATGTTCTCCCTGTGCATGCGTGGGTTCTCTCCGGGTTCTCCGGCTTCCTCCCACAGTCCAAAATCATGACTGTTAGGTTAATTAGTCTGTCTAAATTGTCCTTAGGTGCGTGTTTATGATTGTGTGTGCATGATTGTTTGTCCTGTGTGTCTCTCTGTTGCCCTGCGATGGACTGGCTCTCTGTCCAGGGTGTAACCCGCCTGATTGCCCATTGACTGCTGGAGATAGACCCCCCCCCCCGCGACCCTATATGGACAAAGCGGGTTCAGACAATGGATGGATGGACTACCCCACATGGCTTCCAGTATCAAATTTAATGCAATGGGGTTTAAGGTCCACAGGATGGCGTTAAATCACTTTCAACTGAACCATGATCAAATCCTAAATATTATTTTTTACCTGGCCTCCATTAATAATATTTGCAGATCTTCTGACTGAATACCTTTGCTCTAATGACATTTGACATAACTTACTGGCTAACAGATGAAGCTAAATTTGCGATTTGTGACATTTGCAAACAATGAAAAAGAGAAGATCTGAACAGGCTTGAGTTTCATTAGGGGAGTTCCCCCTGGCAGCCTTAGAGACGATTCAGATCATCTGAGCCTGCAGCAAGCAGGCTCTTAAAGCTGACTCCTATTGCTGAAAATGACGTGTCAGCTCGAGTCCACATGTTGGATTTAGTTCAGGGTTAATGTTTTAAAATGATATTACCTACAAACATGATGCCTCAACTTCGGTTTTAATCCACACAGTTTCAGCCTTGGAAACACAAAATTAGTGAATCGTGTGTTTTATAATAGATTATATTTGTGGGATGTCTTTGAGAACCAGAGAAGTAATTGAAAGGCCTCTGACAGTTTTGAAAAGACTCTGATTCAAGGCCACAGTTTCATTCAGCCTCCAGCTGGGTATTGTGTGGCTTTTAGGCATAATTGCTCCACAATTTGAACTTGTTTTTGGTCCTTTAACGATTGTTTCTGTGTGATTTTGATCACTTTTAAGCTCATTTTGAACTAAGTTGGGTTCATTTAGTGACACCTTTTTTTGATTTATGCATGCATCTGTGTCCCATATTTAGTTTGGTCATTTTTCATCTGTTTAAAGAAAGATAATCACTATTTATTGCTTACAATTCTGCATGCAGCATTTTCTCATTTAGGCTATGCATCATAATTGTCTTACATTTTCAAACGTTTTAATTTATTTTATGTCTCATCATGAATAATTGTTGCACCTCTTTGGATGCAGACTTATTTTTATGTTGAGGCCTTTGTCTCACATTTATGGTTTGTATTTCTTCAGAATTGTCTCATTTTGGTCGTCTACACCCTCCAGATAAGTCACACTGGGTTGTTTTATTACTGTTGATGATTTCTGGAATTATGGGTTTTTTGCAAGGATAAATTTATTTTAGGAGTCAGACATAAGGTTAATTTATAAAAAATACACACACAAAAAAACAAGCATTTAATAATAATAATAATGCATTGAACTTATATAGCGCTTTTCTAGACACCCAAAAACGCTTTCACACACTCTCACATTCACACACTTCTAGTGATGGTAAGCTACTTGTAGCCACAGCCGCCCTGGGGAGGTCTGACAGAGGCGAGGCTGCCATTTGGCGCCGTCGGCCCCTCTGACCACCACTAACACAGGCAAGTTGGGTGAAGTGTCTTGCCCAAGGACACAACAGCAGGATACCCCTGGCGGGAGCTGGAATCGAGCCCATGACCCTCCCTCCGATCATGAGTCAACCCGCTCTACCACCTGAGCTACTGCTGCCCCATTTAGACTTATAAAGGAGGTGAATTGTGAATAAAAAAAATCTTACCTCTTAATTGTTT
The DNA here is from genome assembly GCF_043380555.1 of Nothobranchius furzeri. NCBI lineage: Eukaryota > Metazoa > Chordata > Actinopteri > Cyprinodontiformes > Nothobranchiidae > Nothobranchius > Nothobranchius furzeri. The sequence continues at coordinate 8,231,577 of NC_091752.1, forward strand.
AGATTTTGCAAGTAAACTGCAAAATAAAACAACAAATAATAATAAAATAACCGCTATGTCATTAACTGTCCACATGATGGCGCCAAACCACCATAAACTGAACCACGACCTTGACTAGAGTGTATTTCAAAACAAATCTTTATCAATTTAACAATAAACATTTAGTTAACAACAGAGATAAATTTGTGAAGCTAGCAGTACTGTGTATCATAAAACAACAATAATGAACCTTTAAATATCTTTCTCTTGTTTCTTCCTTTCTTTACTACCCTTCATCCTTTCTTCCCCTTCTCCATTCCCTCTTTTTTGTATATGTATATTTTACCCCTTTATTTTTTGTCTGTAAATCTTGTAGGAAAACAAAGAATACCATCTGGAGGGTTTGAGAAGACTTGAGATTCTTGGTGTGATTTAAAGTTTATATGTGAATTTCGGCTCCGTTCACGAAACCTCGACTGCCAACAAAGTGAGTAGGACTTTTTCTTATTTTTTTATTTATTTAGTAAATTTACAAACAAACATGGCACTTTGACAATGTTAAGTCCATAACCTAAATTCAAAAGGAGCAGTTAACTTGCTATAACATTTGTAAATATCCATCAAAAAGACAACAACAAAAGACAAAGGAACATAAAGAACAAGTAGAGTACAGCTTTCAATGAGGGTACAGCATATATCATAAAATCACTTTGGAAGTTCAGCTAACATGTTATATAGATTTTCGCTATATTTGTTGAGGTGTTTCAGGGATTTTAAATATAATTTAAATTCTATTTAAAAAACTTTGAAGACAGGGGATGATTGTAAAATTTGTTGTTTATGGATAAAAATTTTGGCTAAACAGAAGATAATAATAATAATAATAATGCATTGAACTTATATAGCGCTTTTCTAGACACCCAAAGACGCTTTCACACACTCTCACATTCACACACTGCTAGTGATGGTAAGCTACTTGCAGCCACAGCCGCCCTGGGGAGGTCTGACAGAGGCGAGGCTGCCATTTGGCGCCGTCGGCCCCTCTGACCACCACTAACACAGGCAAGTTGGGTGAAGTGTCTTGCCCAAGGACACAACAGCAGGATACCCCTGGCGGGAGCTGGAATCGAACCCATGGCCCTCCGATCATGAGGCAACCCGCTCTACCACCTGAGCTACTGCTGATATTATAGCAGAGTTCTTTATCTTTATTATTGAATATAATTCCAAATATTATTATATCTTTAGTGATGTGAACTGGGAGGGGTATTTTAGTTTTGATCCACACCTCTAGCGTTTTCCAGAACAATTGTGTTTTCTGACATTCGTATGTAAAAGAAGTTAATTTACATCTAATTAAGGACCCGTAAGACGTAAGATTCCATAGTAAATATGAAATCATTCTTACGGACCGTTGGGCTATTTTAACCAGAAGATTGGAACTTTTTATTGCAGGGATTATGTAACACTTGTATTAAGTCAGAGACAAGAGAAGAGAGAGTCACCTTTAAAACATTTAAGAAGATTTATTTATAAACAATTTTAAATAAGACTAACTCTAAACTCTAAAACCCTTTTCAGATAGACATTCTGGAATATGTGTGGACAATTCAATCTGGTTTTTAACCGGAACTGTGTTTTCAGAAACACCACTTTTGTACCGGAACTTGTCCTTTCGGCTGCCTTCACACAGCAGGGAAAAGTTCCAGATGTCTGGGGGGACGACGACATGGTGCGGCGGGCGTACATGCGTCATTTACCCAAACAAAGCCATTCACTCAAACATGGCAGAAGAGATAGAATTCCTCTCACTGATCGGACTTATGTTAAGCATAATTCTGCGCACACGAAGACGTATAAGAGACCAGGATGATGAAGCTCATTGGTTAAAAGGAATCACGGAAGCGGTGTGAAGCGCTCCGTCGCGCGTCTAGGAGATGGTATCGTAGGAGGCGAGCTGCCATGGTTTGCCGCATGCTACAGGAGCGAGCTATCCAGGTGCGCACAGCGTCCCCCGGTCCCCTCCTCCCTGTCCGGAACTCAACCTCACCAGTCTGAAGCAGCCACCCTGTCCGTAACAAGTCCGGACCTGTTACTAGGGGCTTCGTCTGGTTTAATTACAGAAAACATTATCCGGATGTTTGTATTCAGAAACAAAGGTCTTACGGACAGAGTCTGGAACATTTCCGTTTTTCATGGCCTGTCTGAAGGGGGCTTAAGTGAATGGGTGGATCTGGTGTGAATGAGGCTTGAGATGAATGGTGTAAGTGTGAGTAATGTTGTAATCAGAACTCTCGTATCCGGAGAAGCAAGTCTGAATGATGTTGTGATGTTTTGCTCTTAAGCTATGATCGGAGTTTCATGAACACATAAGACGCCATTTTGTCGCTCCACACATACCCTTCAGGATGAGACCTCCGTACAGATCCAGAATGCCAGGTCCTCAAACCCCCCTTTCGGTACCGGAGCCGATGAAACAGCGTCAGCAGTACGACAGACTGGTCTTTGGATTGTCTCCAGGTAAAAAGTGACAGTTGGTTGACAGCGTCGGATGGACCCGGAGGATCAGTGAGTTCAGCTTTTATTCTGAAAGGAACCGTTGAATCTGGGCCGTGGTCGCTGTGACTTTGGTGGTTATGGTTCTGATTGGGTTCTATGTAGTTAAACGTCAGAAACGGACACAGCCCCCTGCTGCTCCTGCAGAGGACATGACCTGATGTTAAAACAGGACCAGAAACACAGAGGAACCGGTGATCGGGAGGCCAACTGGATCAAAGATTCCGATCAGAACCTCAGAACCCAAGATGAGAAACCCAGTTTCACACGAGGAAACGGCGCCATACTGGTGGCTGGTTTATAAATGTTCGGTCAGAGCGGCTCGATGCCAACAAAAACAAGTAGAACCGCCTCTTAGAACATCTGTTACTGTTATTATTATACTGACAGAATAAGAAAATATTATTTTTTATTACTGCTTATTTAACAAATACGTCTGATTAATGTCAGATTGGCTGAAACTGCTGCTTCTCTTATCTGTTAAATGAAAAATAAAAATATTTATTTTGTAAACTTTGTTTTATTCAGTACAAGCCAAAGGTTTGGACACGCCTTCACACTCAATGTGCTGTCTTTATTATCTTGACCGTTTACATTGGGAGATTCTCACTGAAGGCATCAAACCTATGATGTGGAGTTTAAAGGTGAAATAACTGAAAACGTGTTTTATTTTCCATTTTCTTCAGAAAAGCCACCCTTTGCTCTGATTACTGCTTTGCACGCTCTTGGCATTCTCTTGATGAGTTTCTAGAGGCAGTCACCTGAAACGGGTCTCCAACAGTCTTGAAGGACCCTCCTCCCAACCCCAGAGATGCAGGTGTCTGGTTTGAACAGGTGAGCATCACAGTAAATCAGAGTGGAGCAAACTGAGCTTGAAATATTTTGGGTTTTATGCACTTTTTCTGCTCCAAAGCAGGAAAGTTAATAGGTGAGATTTTACATTTTCATTTAAGAGAATTACTGTTTTTTATTTTTGTTGTTGGCCTCTGAAGAAAGATTTAACCCGCTTTAAAACAGGAACTGGGAAGATTACTGTGTGTGTGTGTGTGTGTGTGTGTGTGTGTGTGTGTGTATGTGTGTGTATGTGTGTGTGTGTGTGTGTGTGTGTGTGTGTTCTAGCCATACTTGTGTGTGTGTTCTGACCATATGTGTGTGTGTGTGTGTTCTGACCATACGCGTGTGTGTGTTCTGACCATACGCGTGTGTGTGTTCTGATCGTGCGTGTGTGTGTGTGTGTGTGTGTTCTGACCATACATGTGTGTGTGTGTGTGTTTATGTGTGTTCTCACCATATGTGTGTGTGTGTGTGTGTGTGTGTGTGTGTGTGTGTTCTGGCCATACTTGTGTGTGTGTGTGTTCTGACCGTACGTGTGTGTGTGTGTGAATGTTTTGACCATGTATGTGTGTGTATGTGTGTGTTCTGACCATGTATGTGTATGTGTGTGTTCTGACCATGTATGTGTGTGCATGTGTGTGTTCTGACCATGTATGTGTGTGTGTGTGTGTGTGTGTGTGTGTGTGTGTGTGCGTGTGCGTGTGCGTGTGTGTGTGTGTGTGTGTGTGCGTGTGCGTGTGTATGTGTGTGTGTGTGTGAGCGTGTGTGTGTGTGTGTGTGTGTGTGTGTGTGTGTGTGTGTGTGTGTGTGTGTGTGTGTGTGTGTGTGTGTGTGTGTGTGTTCTAACCGTGTGTGTTCATTAAGGCTGGAGACTGAACAGTGATGCAAAGGGGCTAGCCTCTCTAGAGAAGACCACAGCAACCTCCCTGAGCAGAACTCAGTAGCCATCACTGTGGCAGACATCCAACAAAGAGCCTCAGGTCTGAAGAACTGGACAGCTCCAGGACCTGATATGATCCACGCCTACTGGCTTAAGAAGCTCACTGCACTCCATGAGTGTCTGGCAGCACAAATGAAGCAGCTGCTAAAGGATGGGACTCACCCTGAACGGCTAACTGACTTGGCTACTATCAAGGAGACGCCCTGTCCCCACTGCTGTTCTGCAGAGGTCAGATCCCCGTCTACCAGATAATCCACAAGACTGGCCATGGATAGCACCTCCTCTACATGGAAGACCTCGATCTCACCATCCACATAGAGGAGGTCTAATCTTTAGGTGTTTGAATCGCGCTTAGTCCGACCGTCTGAGACCATGTTATCATGGAGACCCTAACAGGGGCTAATAAACCAGACTACACAGCTTCCAGGAATATGGAGGTCCTCAAACCCTCCCACCATGATAAGGTGGCGACTCTGCGGGGGGGATGTGACTGAGGCTTTAGAGTTGCTTACTTGTGAGGATTCTGTATCTCTGCCAGAAACCAGAGAACTCCGAGTTTTGGCTCCTGTGACCGAGCTTCCACTTTTATTTACTCCTGAATTATTTTCTGCAGTCACTGATAATTTATCTTTAATCCCTTATTTTTCCTCTGATGATGCGAGGGTGGGTCATACGAGACCCTAAAGGACGTGCTTGGATGAGCTTCATCCACACTTGACTTCTCATATGAAGATTTTCCATCTTCGTCCTCACCTGAACTTACCTTTGAAACCAGAGATGATTCAATGTTACTTTCTTCTCTTCTCTTAGGGGGTTTTACTTCTCTTAGCTAAATCCCACAACGTTTGAACGGTATTTTTATCCTATTTTAACCCATCAGCTAATTCTTCTTCAGTGTCTGACAGATCTATGTTCGCATCATCAGGTTTCACAAACGCATTTTCATCACTTTCCTCTGAGGCTGAAGATCTTTCATCCTCATCCTCACTCAGTTCCTCTTCTGAGCTGCGGGGCCAATTTTAACACTAATGTTTTGTGTGATCAGGCGGTAGTTAGTCATCAATAGATCTGGGCGCACTCGGAGCGTGATACCCGAAGAGGGCCCAGCTTCGTACGGTCGCATTAGAGGTGGCTGTGGAGGAAGCTTAGCCACGTTGGACATCAGACAGAAACACGCAACTAGCAAAAGATACTTTGTCAGTCCTGAAAACTGAAACCAAAAACGTTTTAGACTGTAGACTGGCGCAGGCACGGCCTTGCGAGGGTCCGGCGCAGGTGAGCGGAGGGCCCTCGGTCGACGCGCAGGTGCAGTCAGAGAGATCAGGGTCAGCCAGTAGCAGAGGTGGAGCTGGCCTAAATGGCGCCCTGTGCGAGATCCCCCTGTGTGGCACCTCCAGCGGCCCGCTGCCGCTCCATTTTTCATGGGGTAAATAATAGCTAATTTCCCAATTCCAAAAAGAAAGAATGGTCCTAACAGCTCGCCACTTCAATATGAAGAAGATCAGTTCAACATGGGGAAAAAAACCTGACCTGTAGGCCAGAGAAACGTTCATTAGCACATCGAGTTCTATTCAGTTTACCGGTAAACATATCACGAATGTACAACAGGTCAATTATTAATCATCTTGGCTACGTAGCTCAATCTATGCATTCCAGTAGCGTTTGCTACAAACAAATACAAAAACAACAATAAAGGAAAACAACTGTCTGACAGACAGCATAGCCGAATTCAAGGCAACACATAACAATAATAATTCGATTGCTCTTGGTTTCAAGTTAAGCCCATTAAAGTGCTTAAGTAAATAAAAGTGTTTCAAAAACAGCGTTTTTGAACCGGAGTTCTGCTCGCGGTGGGAACTCCGCCGAACAAGGTCATTTTTTATAGCGAAAACGATCGACTGGTCAGTGACCAGTGGTCACTGACAAGTAAAAGGGTGTTATTGGTAAATGTTAAGAACACTTACCGCTGAGGTAAAATGAGAGTATAAATTAACTGAGGGGAGAAAAACGCTTTGTTTTCCAACCGCCGTACAAGCAACAAGCTTTCAGCCACGGCAGGAGCAGCTTTCATGGTTGCCGCGACGTGGAAGGAGCCAATCAGGAGAGGGACCTCACATCAGCTGACGTGGGTCATGTGACAGGGAGTAGTTGATATGGGTTACACTTTGCTGTGCTTTTATTACAGAAATATTATTATTATCATCACTATTATTATTAAGAACATGCGATTTCTATGTTTTGTTTATGTATTGGTTGATGCTAAAAAAAGTTTTTTTAGAAAAAAAAAAAAAGGAAATTAAATGCCGCCCCCTGCAGACTGCCGCCCTGTTCGGCCGCACATGTTGCACATATCAAGCTCCGCCCCTGGCCAGTAGTGGTAGAGGGCGACAGTCAATCCTCCCGGTGGTAGGTGAGTCACCAACCTCAGGGCTAGAGGTCACCAGCGCCAGCTGGAGTAGGGTCAGTGATGTCGTCAGCCCCCCTTCGGCAGGTGGCGTCCCCACCGCAAGGTACTGGGCTTCAGCCGGAGTCTCAGCGCCACCATCAACTCCCCCTTCGGGAGGTGGTGTTCCCACTGCAGGGTGCGGAATCTCAGGTGCAGTGCCACTGCAACCGTCAACCTCAACTAGGGCAGGTGGTTTTCCCACCCACGGGTGAAGTGATCCTGCTGCAGAGACGAAACAGACTCTGTGGGTGTCACTGACCTTGGAGGCTGTGGATCACCCTGGTGGCGCCATTGTAGTTAACAGCACCCAAAGAGGGAATGACATGAACACGAAAGAGAGCACGGAGCTCAGGAACGGAGTCAAGCTCGACAGAAGGCAGATGCGCTGTCGGATCAGAAAGATACAGGATCATCCTGCTGATAGCAGGGTCCTGGGACTGAAGACTGACACGGTTGTTTTCAGAAAAGACAGGATGAACAGACACAAAACCATCGGATGGTCGAGAGGTGGACGCGTTAGCGGCCTGAGCTCGAGTCATGACACACACGCGAGGTGGGTCTGACCGAGAAGGCACATCTTCAGGGAGCCACCTGGGGTTAAAGGACCATGGGGTACCAACAGCTGCACCTTGTTTGGCAAGAGAGTCTGCAAAGTCGTTCAGATCCTTATCAGGTCCGGGTGCAGAGGAAGACCTTTGACTTCACGCCAATAGATCTGCATGTCATGTGATGTCGCTAGGGCACCACAAGCCATGAAGAGGTCTTGATGTTTAACAGGCTTCTGGTTAGAGGTTAAGAACCCATTAATTTTCCAAGAAGGTAGATGACAAGTGAAACTGAGACGTGTGAAGCATACTTCAATGTCGAAGCTCTGAAGAGCAAGCAGCCACGACGCAATGCGTGCATGGCCTGTTGCTGCTGCTCAGTCTGAGGATGTGCCTTTCGAGTGCCCGTGCTCCCACTGAAACTTATACTACAATATGAAATGTTAAACAGTCATATCATAATGTAAGTAATATTTATATCGTTAGTTATTTATAGTTTGAATTGAAGCTAATATTAGCTGTTTGCCCATCTGATGTTGTCTCAAACAACACCCTAAATAGACAATTACACATACTTAACAGTACAGGGCTGCCAACTTTTGAACATTTCAGAGAGTGAGACGGGATCATGGGATTGGGAGCAGACAATTCGCCGACCAATAAGAGCTTTGGACGGGGTTATTAACATTGAGCTCTACATTCTACATGGTGAAGTGGTAATTCACCGCGTCACCAACAAATGTAGGACAGGTAACATGTGAGGGAGTCACCGCGGTAGGAAGCCCAGCTTGCTGAGATCGAGCGATCTATGGCTGATGAGTGAAAAAGAAAAACTTTCGGGACTGAAGCTCCGTCAACATCGACGGGCGACGCGGCTGCATTTCTAAATAAAGAATGACATTTTGGCGGCGCGCGCAGCCGCAGCTCAAGCTGGTTTTCCTTCCGTGGTGACTCACATGTTCTCTCTCCTACATTAAATGGTGACGTGGATTCCTAATGTTTTAATTCACCGCTTCACACGTATGTACAGTCTATGGCTGTGTCCGAATCCAGAGGTAGGATGCTTGTAAGTGCGCATTTTGAGGTCGATGACGTCAAAGCGCAGTGACGAGTACTGTCCGAATTATTTTATTTTTTTTATTTTATTTTTTTTATTTAGTAAATTTACAAACAAACATGGCACCTTGACAATGTTAAGTTCAAAACTTAAATTCAAAAGGAGCAGTTAATATAACATTTGTAAGTATCCAGTAAAACAGAACAACAAGAGACAAAAGAACATGAAGAACAAGTACAGCTTTCAATGAGGGTACAGCATATATCATACAGAATTATGAAATCACTTTGGAAGTTCAGCTAACATGTTATATAGATTTTCACTATATTTGTTGAGTTGTTTCAGGGATTTTAAATATAATTGAAATTCTATTAAAAAACATTGAAGACAGGGGATGATTGCAAAATTCGTTGTTTATGGATAAAAAATTTGGCTAAACAGAGGATGATATTATAGCAGAGTTCTTTATCTTTATTATTGAATATAATCCCAAATATTATCATATCTTTAGTGATGTGAACTGGGAGTGGTATTTTAGTTCTGATCCACATCTCTAGCTTTTTCCAGAACAATTGTGTTTTCTGACATTCATAAAATATATGATCTATAGTTTCTATGTGATTTTCGCAAAAAGAGCAGTTGTTGCTATCAATATTAACACGAGCTCTTAACAACTCTTTTGAAGGATAGATTGCATTCATTATTTTAAAGTGGGTTTCTTTAGCTTTCGGTGGTATAGGTAATTTTAGGTAGATAGTTCTTATTTTCTCAACAGATATTTTATCAAATTTGTAAATTATGTTATTTTTGTTTGTTTTTCCAGGAAAAAGAGATTCATTTAAGGCTGATCTTATTGTAAGATTGTTGCATTTTCTGTCAGTTAACAGAAGACCTTTAATAGATAAGATAGGAAGGATTGGAATAGAACATTGATGTTTTAGATATTCTTGGGCTTGGATGATAAACTGTTTTGGAAGTGCATTATGTAACCTGTTAAAGTCAAGCTCAGAAGCCTTAAAATTGTATCTTCTGCAGAAATTGTCATAATTCAAGAGCTGACCATCTACATCCATTAAGTGTATAATAGACCATATATTGTTATCTAACCAATCTTTATAGAATAATGATTTGTTTCGGTGCAATATAAATTGATTGTTCCAAATGATTATAGAGTGTGGTGAGTAGTTATGTACATATATCATTTTCCAATACAATAAAATTTGTTTATGGAACTCTGAAAGTTTAATGGGGAGTTTGTTTATATTGTAGTCAGTTAGGAGAAGAATTTTTAAGCCACCAATTTTGTTAAAGATGTAATTGGGGATACTATACCAAAAGACGTCTGGGTGATTTAACCAAAATTTTAACCAGTTAATCTTTAGGGTGCCATTAAGACATTCAAAGTCAATGGCCTTTAAACCTCCATCTTTTATTTTTTTTAGTCATATGAGCCTTTTTAAGGTAGTGTGGTTTGTTTCTCCAAATAAAGTTAAAGTTTGTTTGATTTATTTTTTTAATTAGGTCGTTTGGTAAGGCAAGGTTACAGGTTGGGTAAACTAATCTTGATAGACATTCCATTTTGGTGAGATAGATACGACCTAGAATAGAAAGGTCACGTTGGAGCCACAGGTTAAGTTTAGAATTTCCTTCTTTAAGTTTATTTTCAAAGTTTAAGACTGAATTAAGTTTAGGGTTTTTGTTAATGGTCACTCCTAGATATTTAACCTCAGATTTTATAGGGATATTATGTATTTCTTTTAACACTGTGTCGTGAATTGCTAGAAGTTCACATTTTTTTAGATTTAGGTTCAGACCTGAGGCCTCAGAGAAGAGTTGAATCTTTTGGATGGCTATAGAAATTTGTTTAGAATCCTTTAAAAAAAGCGTGGTGTCATCTGCAAGTTGACTTATAATTAGATCAGTGCCTAGAACATTTAATTTTGCAATGTTATCACAGTTTTTTAAGTACAATGCCAACATTTCGGTAACCAGAATGAATAGATATGGTGAGATTGGGCAACCTTGTGGGATTCCAACATTAATATTAAATCTAGGGGTGGTGTTTTTTGGTAGGATGACACAGCTGTTTATGTTGTCATATAGGCCTTTAATTAAGTTGATAAAGTTGGTACCAAAACCCAGGCGTTCTAAGACTGAGAAGATGAACTGATGTTCTACAGAGTCGAAGGCTTTGTAAAAGTCTAAGAAAAGTATGAATCCATTGTCAGTAACCAGATCTTTGTATTCAATTAAGTCCATTACCAATCTAATGTTATTATAGATCGATCTGCCTTTTAGAAAACCGGATTGTGATTCACTGACAATATCTGAAATTCCTGACTGGAGGCGTAAGGTAAATATGTAAGTAAGCAATTTATAGTCCGAATTTCTAAGTGTGATGGGTCGTCTGTTTTCAATATTTCTTGGGTCTTTGCCTGGTTTGGGGATAGATATGATGATGCCTTGTCTCATCGTGGGTGGAAGAGTAGAATTATTAAAGATTTCCGAAAAAACTTCAAAGAGTAAAGGTTTTATGTCCTCCCAGAAGTGACGGTAGAAGTTACCTGTAAGGCCGTCTGGGCCAGGTGCTTTATTAATCGCTAATCTTTTGACTGCCTTATCTAGTTCGCTCATTGTAATTTCCTTTTCACAGGTATTTTGGAAGGAGTCATCTATTTTAGGGATGAAGGAATCAATATGGTTTAGAAAAGCATTAGAATTAGGGGCTGAAAATTTAGAAGTATATAAATTTTGGTAAAAGTTGAAAATTTCTTGTCCTATTAATTTTTCATCCGTGGATTCAACATTATTTATTAGTAAAGAGTTTATAGAATTTCTTTGTTGTCTTCTTTTTTCTAGGTTACAGAAATAAGCAGTGTTTTTCTCACCTTCCTCAATCCATTTGGCTCTCGATCTAATGAAGGCTCCTTTAGTTTTTTGTATGTACATGTTATCCAACTTTATTTGAAGGGTTAGGACATTTTGCTTGTCTATCTCAGATGGATTAGGTTTATTGCAATATAAGTTTAATTTTTGTATAATGTCTAATTCTAAAACCTGAAGTTCGTTTTTAAGTTGCTTACTAAATGAAATGGAAAGTTGTCTGATTTTGTACTTTAAAAATTCCCATTTAGTGGTTGGACTGTTTAAATCTTTTGAGTTTACAATATCTGTAATAAGTGACTTTATTTTTTTACAGTAATGGTCATTTTGGAGAAGGCAAGAGTTAAATTTCCAATATTTGTTTATCCTATAAGTGTTGTTTTTCGGCTTAATTTTAAGTGATATAAGGTAATGGTCCGTTAGTGGGGCAGCAGATATATCAGAGATGAAGTCATATAATAAAAGTAAGTCATTAGTAATAAGCCAATGGTCGATCCTTGATTTATTAGTTGAATTAAACCATGAGAATTTCTGAGTGACTGGGTTAAGGTGTCTCCATATATCCATAAAATTATGTTCAAAACAGAAGTTGGTAAATAATGGATTTGGGTAGCTTATCTCATATTTAGATGGCCATCTATCCAGAAATTCATCCTGAACAAGGTTGAAATCTCCTCCAATAAGGACATTATTGGTGGAATGTTTGGCTTTTAGATGGTCTAACCGTAAACCTATTTCTTCCAGCAATATTTTATTTTGAGTTAAGGTATTATATCCATATATATTTACTAGAATAAAAATAGAATTTTCTATGTTTATGGTAAGAATTAACCAACGGCCAACAATATCATTCTCAATAGAAGTAATTTTACCTCGAAAGTTTTTCAACAAGATGGCAACCCCAGCTGACCTTGAAGAGCCATGAGAAAAAAAGGCTTCATCTCCCCATTGCTTAGTCCAAAAGTTGCTGTCTTCATGTGTAGAATGAGTTTCTTGTAAAAAGGTAAACACAGCATTTTTCCCTTTGCAGAATAAGAAAAGGCTTTTCCTTTTAGTGATATCTCTCAACCCTCTTGCATTGATAGAGATTAACGAAAGTTCGCTGTTTATAATAACCATATAATGAACAAAAAAGAACAATAGATAGATAGATAGATAATCTTTATTGACAGACTCTTAGGTCCAGATAAAATACATATAAAACAACAGATCAATGAAACAAAATAGATAAATAGAATAAAAATATAACAGCATAAAATTGAATAAAAATCTAAATGTAATTAAAAGCTTTACTATAAACTGTTCCACACAAGGTTAACCACACAAACACTTCAACCAGTATTTCCTTATACTGGAGAAATAGCGACAACTGCTCACAGTAGGATCAGTGATTGCTAAAATTATACTGTTGGCAGAGCTATCCAGTCGGCCTATAAAAGTGAATATGAGTTTTCTTAAAAGAGCTTTAAAAGTACAAACGCCTGCTGTTACAAACATCTGACTGGCACTGCCCCCTCTGGGTATTTTAAGTATGATCCTTAAGGCATCGTTGTATGCAACTTGCAGCTTGTTCATGCTGCTTTGATTGTAGGATGACCACAGTTGGGCTGTGTAGAGCGGAGTACAATATGCTTTAAATAAAGCCACCTTAACTGGAGGTGAACAAAAACCAAACTTACGAGCTATAGTGTTAGCTTGTGCATACAGCTTACAGCACTGTCTGTGGATGTCAGCATCACCACGCATTTGATCAGTTATAAAATGGCCAAGGTATTTCACCTTCTCACACACATTAAGATCACTATTAGACAGTTTGAACACAGGAAAGTTTAGCTTTTTATCCTGCTTGGTTCTACATATCAAGATAGCACTTTTAACAGCATTATACTGAATATCGTACTGCACACCATATTCAGAGCAGATATTTAGGAGCTGCTGTAAACCAGCACTACTTGGACTAAAGACCACCAGATCATCAGCATACATCAGATGGTTGATCAAAGTTGTACCCATCAAACATCCTGTGTTACAGGCTCTGAGCTGCACAGACAGATCGTCAACATACAGATTAAATAAGATAGGAGACAGAATTCCACCCTGCCTAACACCATTACTAACGCCAAATGGTGCAGAGATGCTGGCACCCCATTTAACCTGTATCTTCTGATGAGCATACCAGTAAGACAGGATTCTCACAATAAACCCAGGGACCCCCCGTAGCTTTAACTTAATAAAAAGTTTTCTGTGGTTTACACGATCAAAAGCCTTAGAAGCATCAATAAAACACATAAAAACAGAAGAATTTCTATTTCTGTACCAATTGACCATTTCTTTAAGTGCGTATATACACATGTCAGTACCATGTTTTGGCTTAAAGCCAAACTGATTATCCAAGGAACTGAGGTACACAGTGACTCTATCAAATATGATTCTTTCAAGAACTTTAGATAAAACACTGGCTAGTGCAATCGGCCTATAATTATCCATACTGGTCACCTTCCCAGATTTGTTCTTAATGACTGGAACAAGCAGAATTGCCATCATTGAGTCTGGTAGTATGCCATGAATCATGAACCCTGTAAAACATAGAGCTAAAAGGGGAGCTAGTCTTTGGCTAGCATATTTCAAATGTTCTGCACTAATGTGATCCAGACCAGAAGCCTTATTATCAGCTAGTTTGTGAATAGCATCATGCACCTCATGGGTCGTTACACATATAGATTCATCATTAATTACAGAGCCATCCTCATGCTGGTCACCTTTCAAACAATTAAACAATGCATAATAATGATGTCTAGGATGAGCTAACCTAAAGCAATAAGAGAACCTAGGTAGCAATCCCCAAAAACTATAATCTGAGTGAACAACATTTATAACATTTGCGGATCTGTATCCTCATACAACTACAACTACATACATATGTAAATAATCATAAGTGGTCTCATTTTCACTTACACGTGTTTATGTTAAACTGGCTAGGGTGTAACCCGCTGTCCATTGATGAAGGCATATGGACCTTTAAAGGTGGTTTTCAGCCCTGCTTTTCTCGCTTGTTCCACCCTAGGCCATACCGCAAGACGTGCTTCACGGTCCTCCTTGGTGAGGTCCTCGGCGAATCGGATGTTGAGCTCTCTGCATGTGGGATGTTGTTTAGTGGATCTCCAAAGTTCATCTCTGTAGAAACGGCTGGTGAATTGTATGATGACTTGTCTTGGGTGATCAGGGTTTTTGGGGCCGATACGGTGAACAGAATCCAGAATGAAGTTAACCTTCTCCTTCCAGCTGGGTTGGATCTTTTTAATGATGTCCGATACACTTTGTCTTGTGTCCTCCTCTTTGTCCTCTTTTAACCCTTTGAGCCGTAGGTTCCATTTTCTTTGGTATCGGTCAAGGTTTGAAGCTTTGTTTTCCAAGTTGTCAACTTTTTTTGGTTAACACTTCATTTGTGGTTTTCAGCTGAGTTATTTGCTTTTCCATCTGCTTATTTTTCTCTTTACAGTCTTGAATTTCAGCGCTGTTAAATTCAACCGCTTTGGCAATGTTAGAGATGGAGAGTGTATTTTGTTTGAGGTCAGCGCCAAAGCTTTCCATCATTTTTTGTAGACCTTCAATGGCGGCTAGTAGCGCACTGTTGGATACATTAGAGTCGGTTTCTTCTTCTCCTTTTTGTTTTTTGTGTGATGTTGTGGCTTTGCAGGGTGATGAAAGTGGGTTTTTATTACCTCTTGAGTTGGTGTCCATATTTTCCGAACCAAGGTAGTCGTGAGTTAGCAGGGCTTTGTGAGCTTTGCTGTTAGCTTTAGCCATTTCTTCGTGTTTCACGTATGGCCTCATCCACTCTTGTTTAGCTAATACTAGTACTAGTTGTAGAGGGTAGTTTTATATTCCCGATGAGATTTTTCATTAAACATTAAGTAATAATAGTTCTTAAATTAGACCATTCTTTGAGGTTGCTACCGGAGCTCCTTACAGAACGTCTGCTCCTTCCGCCATCTTGCCTCCCTTCTACTGTCCGAATTACAAGTATCCTCATTCTCGCGTCCTCAAACGCGTCCTCGCTCCACCCACATTTCGAGGATGGGTCTGATGGATCCTCACAGGAGAAAGGGTATCCCAGCCTTTTGGCTGGACTCGACACTCGCAACAACGGCGGACGGAGCGGGACAGCAGTACAGCTTAAAATGTAAGTTAGTTAAAAAAAATAGCGGTCAAAAAAATAAAATACGTGTTTGGGCACTTTTGGTTTGTTTTTTATATACGATCTAATACCGCAAATTGGGTTTTTTTTTCATGTAATTTAAGGCTAAAACATGCCCCACCGAAAACCAGCTTGAACGTTTTATAGGAAAAAAAACACCGTAAACTAGCTTGATCCCAGCAGGCTTTTTAAAAGAAAATAGCGGTAGAAAACTAAGCTGAAAGCGGTTCTGTTTATAGACATCTTTCGTTTGTATAAGTACATTTTAAGCAGAAATCAGCGAGAACGAGCTTGTATGGCGGTCCCGTCATAATTCCCGTGTGTGTGTGTTTATTTAGCGAATAAAGCTTCTCATCATTTGTTTTAAGGTTAACACCCCACCGTAAACTTGCTTGAAAGTCTAATAGGAAAAAACTCACCGTAAAAGAGCTTGCATCTTATGTAATCATGTAACGAACGCCAAAAATAACGAAAACTAAGTTTAATGTTTATTTCAGTTAATTTTTAAGAAACCACATTACTGATTTAATGTTTTTAATTTCATTTTAGGCGGAAAAAAACACAGAACACAATTTTCATCTCCCATGTTGATAAATTAAAATATTGTTTATTGCATGTTTTATCAACTATGATTTATAATCTGACTTTGTTCTTCTATTCCTCTCTATTCTCATTCAGAGCCAGTACCTTTAAGGAGCATCTGTAATTGCATTATGCCCACAGTGTTCTCAGTTGTTAAATGACAATAAAGTCTTGTAATTCTAATTCCCTTTGTCTGTAGGACTGCAAGTATCCAGGGTCAGTAGAGGGAGTCAGCGGAAAGCCCACTGCTGAAACCTGGCCCTGGTTTGTCCCCATGGACGAGGTGTTGGGACAGAGGCCTTCCACTATGCCTCCTGTCCTTATTGCTTCCATTCCCGAGGATACTCCAGGGCCAAGTGCAGCAGTGGGTGAGACAGAGGACAGGGAGAGTGGTGGAAGGAAGCCGGACTCCTCATCAGGGATAAAAAGGAGAAGGGCTGATGAGCTCCTTGACCTGATCAGGGAGGACATGAGACAACAGAGGGAAGCGGAGGAGAGGAGAGAAAGAAGGATGGACAAATTTTTAGCATTGATGGAAAGGATGGCAGAGAAATGGGTTTTTTTTTCTTTTAGTTTATTCTGGTTCAGGTTCTATATATGTGTTTGAATGTTTTTGATATTTGTTTAAATGTAATAAAATTTCTATTAATTGATAACTCTTTTTTGATCATTAACAGTTTTATTATTCAGTTTTTAACAAGTAACAACATAGTAAATAAATTGTAAGGGAACACTGTAAGGAATAAAAGTAAAGATAAAAGTAAAATATATACAGTAAACTTGGAAAGCAGGGAGTCTTTGGTGGTGTTGCTAAATCTACTAAACATGGATCGAGGTGGATGGAGTGCAGGAACCGAGATCCGTGGCTGAACGTTTCTGGTTGGCAAGTGGAACATCAGACAGAGTGGTCTGCAGAGGGTGCTTCTGGATGCCTCATCTCACTGACCACTGCATCGTCCATCAAAAGGGTCTGCTGGGCTGGCTCCATCGACGGCTGTCACATCACTAACATTCAGATATATGCAAAAAAGGAGATCATGAGTATAATACTTGTAACTCTAGCAGATAACAGGGCTAAATGATTTTTAAACTTTAAATACAATGGCCGGTGACGTTTATTGAGCCGTCGCAGCTCCTCAAAAACCACAAATAAAATGAAATATTGCTGTGGATCCATTTTCAACGTCGCTACTAGCTTGTTAGCTTGTTAGCCTGTTTTCCGCCGTCACGGTAGCTAGGCAACTTGACCTGGGGGCGGGAATAACAACGAGGCTAGTACTGTCCGAATTCAGAGCCGCTGACTTCCGGTTTTAGCGGTCTTGCAAGGACCAGGCCTTGCTAGACCGGCGAGGACCCGTACTCACAAGCATCCTACCCGATTCGGACACAGCCTATGCGCTTCACCTGTGTGTATTTCCTGTTTGTGAGACGAACCACTCCTCCAAAACCAGGTTGCTGGTACGGAAGCCTGGAAAGGCCAAAATTCCTCAAATGTTTTTTTTCCCCCTACTGGCTGATATGAATTAATATAATAGAATAGAGTAAATGTTTTTACTCCCAAAGTGGGGACATCCACTCATTGCAGCAGCACACACACTTAGAGATTACAGGTAAACTGATTCCAGCCATGTTTGCTTTGATAACTTCAATAACTTCATGCTGATGACCCACATGAACATAATCCTGTTTAGTGGATGCAATTACATCATGAAGTTAGTTTAACACGATAGATTTTTTTTTCTTGACAGGAAATAATAACTGGAAATATTATGAATGACATGATACCCCCCCCCCCAAAAAAAAGATGGAATTTAAATCATTTCCATTCATTATAATTAAACGTTCCATTTGTGACATGTAGCTGTAACTCTTTACTGCAGATGATAGATAGATAGATAGATAGATAGATAGATAGATAGATAGATAGATAGATAGATAGATAGATAGATAGATAGATAGATAGATAGATAGATAGATAGATAGATAGATAGATAGATAGATAGATAGATAGATGATAGATAGATAGATAGATAGATAGATAGATAGATAGATAGATAGATAGATAGATAGATAGATAGATGATAGATAGATAGATAGATAGATAGATAGATAGATAGATAGATAGATAGATAGATAGACAGACAGACAGACAGACAGACAGACAGACAGACAGACAGACAGACAGATAGATAGATAGATAGATAGATAGATAGATAGATAGATAGATAGATAGATAGATAGATAGATAGATAGATAGATAGATAGATAGATAGATAGATAGATAATGTGAAGAATTTCAGGAGAGTTGGATGTTGAATTTTCCTCACAAAAAAATTTTATATTAAACAAAGGTCAGTTCCCTCTGTAAAGTCAGAGGTACGGAAGAGGATTAGGACCACTGAAAAGAAAAAAAAGAAGAAAAGAAAGAGAATTCTGACTTTTTTCCCAGAATTCCCTGTCAGAATTCTGAGGTTAAAAGTCAGAATTCTGAGAAAAAAGTAAGAATTCTCTTTCTTTTCTTTTTTTCCTCTTCAGTGGCTCTAATCCTCTTCTGTACAGAGTTGAAATAAAGCAATAAAGTCAATATTAACACCCACCCCCCATAAAAAAACGGTCGGCTCCCAACCCCGGACCCCGTCTCACTCTTTGAAATGATCAAAAGTTGGCAGCCCTGATATAATCATATAAATTATGCAAAGCCAGTAATAAAATATAATCATGTAAAACAAGAAATAAAACTATAATTAATAATTAGATAAAAGCTAACCTAAGTAGGCGGGTCTTGGTCTTGAGCCTGGACTTAAAGACATGAAAGTTCTCTGCGGCCCTGAGGTCCTCCGGCAGATCGTTCCAGAGGCGAGGGCCATAACACTGGAAGGACGCCTCGCTGTAAGTGTGTGTCCTGACTTCAGGGATGACCGGGAGACGGCTGACAGAGGAGCGCAGAGGCCGTGAGGGTTCATATGGTAAAAGCAGTTCTGAGAGATAAGAAGGCCCCAGACCATTAAGACACTTAAAAACCATTAGAAGAACCTTAAAATGGATCCTGAAACATACGGGGAGCCAATGCAATGATTCTAAAACCGGTGTCATGTGCTCCCGCCTCCTGGTCTTCATCAGGACACGTGCCGCCGAATTTTGTAGAAGTTATAAACGTGAGATGCTCTTTTTGGGAAGAGCAGAAAGCGGGGCATTACAGTAGTCCATTCTACTGGTGATAAAAGCACGCATCAGCATCTCCGTATTGGCCCGAGAGAGAATAGGGCGGACTCTGGCGATGTTCTTTAGATGATAAAAACCTATTTTTGTGATGTTTTAATGTGCGAGATCAGCTTAGAGTCAGAAATCTTCACGGGTTCTGAAGGATTAGACAGAGATTGTAGTTTTGGTAAAAGTTTCTCTCTCTGGGCCTCAGGACCAATGACTAAAACTTCAGTTTTGTCCTGGTTGAGCTGGAGAAAGTTCTCTGCCATCCAGGATTTGATGTCTAAAATAATAAAACGGTAATATTTTATCAATGTCCCTACATTTGCTCTCAAAGATTTTAAATAGCATGATCTGGCTCCTTTAAAAAGGACTTCCTGGGCTTTTCCTCATAAATGATAAAGAAAATAATGTTCACCACTTTTTTGTTGGTCCCAGCAGTGAATTTAGATTCTTGGCTCGAGAGCACTTGTGTTTTGGAAGGAATGGCGGAGGCCTGACAGTGCCGATGCCACATGTAGGATCCACGGTAAAAGATACTACTTCTGTCTGTTGAGTGGTGACTTGAGCAGCCAGAAGAGCTGATTTGCAGCAGATTTATGGAGACCCGAGACTGACGGATCTGGCAAAGTAGCTGAGTAAACATGGTTATACTCTTGTTTGTGGTTAAGTCGGTCTGGACCGTGAAACTGTGGTTGGAGACAGGTCAGGGGTCTTTGGTGGTGGGGTCAGGGTTCCAGATAAACGTACAGCTAGAAATCAGATTTATGTGCGGCTTGGATTCATCTTCTGATGGGATCCAACAAACTAGGTGTTCTTTAGATACATATTTATATTGAAATTGGTAGATTCATTCGTATTTTAGTCGATATTAGCATCAAGGGTCACTTACAGATTTTGCATTATTGATGTTTCTTTTATTTCCTCTTCAGTTATCTTAGCTGTTTTAAGACATGTCTGGGTTTTAAAGCTTATCAAATTAATATTTTGATTTTTTAATGAATATTATTCCCAATTATAATCGGTCAGTGATTTTGCAGGCTGAACATGAAAATAATCTCCTACACCTACCTCCTGCATTAGCTTCTGATAGAAAACAGACGGTGAAACTCTAGGATTAGAAAATCCTGACAGATCTACGTCACACTGTCACTAACATTCATGGACTCACCCATCTGGACTCACGACGGGGAAGGCTGTTGTTGGTTTAGCATCCAGAAATCAGCAGAGAACATACTGACTAGTAGAAGCACAGTGACACATATACCAATAATGCCACAAGAGTTCACTTCAAAATGAGACCAAAAGTCATCAAGTGGACCTTATGGTGACAGAAATATACCCATGAAGTTGCAACTTTTTCAAAAAAAGACGTAGGGCCCAGAGGGTTAAACTCGACTCCCTGGTCTTTATTAGGAAAAGAGAAGAGTGTATTTGGAGCTCTGTGCTGAGATTACAGTCGTTTTTAAGGTATTTAAATCTACATGTGTAGATATTCTGTCTGTAGGATGAATGACACCAACATTACGTGCAGCATTTTAAAAACTCCATGTCATTAAGTATGGTAGTACAATATTTATTTTCAGTTTAAGTGTTACATGTTGAGAAACAAACTTACAGTTGTCTTCAGCCACAAATTTAATGCAGAGATAAAGATTCAAGACCAATTCAGTAATGTGTCAAACACAAGAGAACTGGCAAACTCAATTTTACATATATATACATAATGTTTATGTACATATAATGTTGCACTAGACTTTAGAACAGCTGAGACAATGTTGTGCAGAGGTTGGTACAGAAAATAAAAATACCTTCAAACTTGACAGACACATGCTGAAAAAGACAGCAGTCACAGAAAGAAAAGAACAGAAACCTTAATGAGAAGACTGGTTAGCCAACCCCTCTGTAGGAATGCATGAAACACACACACACACACACGCACACGCACGCACACACACACACACACACACACGACAGAGAGAGAGAGAGAGCGAGTCTTCCTGTCCGGTCTGCTTGTCGGGGCTTCTCTGGGACACAGTGGTGTTTAGAGGGTGATGGGGCCTGGCTGACAGGCCTGCAGAGTAAGAGGAGGGGGGTGGGGGGGTGATGTTTCTCTCAGCAGCATCCTCCTGAGGAGGGCTTGACAGTAGTGCCTGGAGTCAGCTTCATGTTGGGCTTCTCTCCTCCAGCCGTGGCTCCAGGACCCATTCTCTTCTTGATCTCAGCAGCCATGGTCATAAAGGCCTGCTCTACATTGGTGGCATTTTTGGCGCTGGTTTCCAAAAAGGGAATCCCAAGTGAGTCAGCAAACTCCTGGAGAACATAAAGGCAGGATTTCATTTGTGTCCGAAAACAAAGCCAAACTTTATCAAATTAAGTTTCTCCATTAGTGGGAATAGATCTACTTAAATGATTAGCGGTTTAGCTGGGAAACATTTAGCTTTGTGTTGCATCAGAGGTGTTTACACACAAAGAAACCGTGTTGGTGTCTGACAGAGGAGAGCCAGGCCCGTCTGAAACGCGCAGCTTGTGGTCATGACTCCCACATGAAGGTGTGTTGATCGTTATACAACTTAATATCCATCACAGCTCGTCAGAAAGTGTTATATTTGCATCCCGTTCAATAGTGCTTTCATTTTGTAAAATTTACACCACTCTTATTTTGGCGGTCCAGTTTTGTGATGTCATTTTCCTGTAAGGACAGTCTCGCTCCGCAGAACACGTTGTTGGTGATGGTAGACAGCCTCGAGTGTGTTCCTGACGAATATACCACACACACATGCGTACAACCCTACCTGTCTTACACGAAAAGCTCCCGCCGTGCCCTACCCTCTGGCCGAGTCTCTGCCTACGATACTATCAGGCTAGAGTTCACACTCCATCACACAGCTGGTTTGAAAACTGCAGGCATGAACTTTAAAATGATAAGAAAATAAGAGACAAAGGAGAAGAGAGGACCTTTGGGTTGTGTAAGTACATTTAAGGTCCCATCTACACCACGCTGCAAAGCTTCAAAAAGAAGTGAAACATTTTCTGCTAGTTTAGTTCCTGGAGAGGTTTATGTGGAGTTTTGGAGTAATGATGTAGCTGCTTTCATCACACATGCCCACAGCTGCTGGCTACGGTCCAACAGATAAACATCAGCCTCTTCAATCACAACAAATCTGATTTTGACACCATTACAACTAAAGTAATGCTCGGTTTTGGGTGGATCACCTGTTTACACTAAACTGAACAGAGTCATAGGAGGAGCAACAGGAAACCAGTTCTACTTCAGTGATGGGTGCTGGCAGGTGAGTTACCTTTGCTGTTGTGTAGTCCACCACCTTCTTTGTTGTCAGGTCACACTTGTTTCCAACCAATAGCTTGTTGACATTTTCACTGGCGTAGCGGTCGATCTCCTGTAGCCACTGTTTGACGTTGTTGAAGGACTCCTTAGGAGGAAACAGATCAACCATTGAGCTCTGCAACAACCAGACTTCAGCGGTCCTCAGACATACAGCCACATGTGGTTGTGGAGGAAATAATGTTTTTGATCTCATCCTCACTTCAGATGAAGAAAACCACTCAATAATAATGATGTTTGAGTCTTTTATAACTAATTCAGACAACAAGAGCACCCTCCTGAGGGGACTGGGGTTACATGACCCAACCCGAACCGTCCTAAGAGGGTAAGGGATGGGTCTTATAACCCTGACCCACATGTATGAACTCTGGGAAACTCAGTCCTCTGGCGTTTGTCTGATTTCTTTCCTCAGTTTGCGGCTTCACTGTTTCACAGTAATTGATGTTGGTTTCCTTTAGGTTGTGACTGTGCTGACTTATGATAGGTGTGGTGCTGGACTCACCTGGTCTGTGACATCATACACTACGATGATACCATGAGCCCCTCTGTAGTAGCTGGATGTGATTGTACGGAACCGTTCCTGTCCTGCTGTGTCCCACTGTCAACAATAAATAATCATTAAGATGCAGCAAAGAACACCAAGTTCAACAGCTGACATTAAATGACATCATTTATTTTGACAATAGCAGGTGAATATGATCCACTCAGTGGGGGTTGGGGGGGACCCTAAAGGTTGGTTTATGCTTGACGCGTCCGCGAGGTCCGCGCGGCAAAATTGCGTCATTTTAACAACCACGCCCCTCCTCCGCGCCTCCGCATGGCCCAAACTTTCCGCACCGCGCACCTAGGAAATTTTCTAACCACGTGGACGGTCGGACGTGTAAAACATGGCGGACTGAACTAGTATGGCAGAGGTTCGTAAATACAGACATTTGTATGATTCAGCTCTCAAAGATCACCGTGATCAACATGTTGTTAATAATTCTTGGAGAGAAAAAGCTCTCACTGTCGGAAAAGACGAGGACGCTGTTAAAAATGCTGGAATGTCATGTTGTAAACAGTAATTTTTACTTCTACTATGGTGTAGTGCTGGATGCAAATAGTAGAGCTCCATGCTGCCCCCTACAGTTTGGGAGAATATTGGCTCACCACAGAGACGAGCCGCTTGAACAATAAACGCTGGAAGCTGTGAAGCGCGTTCCGTCCGCGAGCAAACTCTCCTTTCACGGGAGCACATCAGCGATGCACAAGCATCTTAAGAGGAAGCGCATCATGGCAGAGAATGAAGAGTCGCCTCGGTAAGTTCACCTCCTGTTAGCTGCTAGCATTAACAGAGTTACTTGTATTTGTAGCTGTAACAACAACACCAGTAGTGGTGGTGATGTTATTACCTCTAGAACACTTTTATGTCACATATTTTTGCTCTTAGTACAAACGCTAATGATTTATTTCATCCCGCTACGTTACAGCGGTAAGAAAAGTGCTCCTCTTCAGTACACCAGTTGTTACGAGCACACCTCAGCGAGCGAACGTCCTGACCGAGGCCGTTGTGAGCATGTTGGTCACGAGAGTCCTGTTCATGGTCGGTATCAAGGTTTCAGAGAGATGATCAAGCAGCTCAACCCAGGTTACCATGACAACTAGGTAGCAGCCTACCAGGCTGATTCCACTTCAGCACCATGATGGAAAAGAAGAATTAACAACTTTTAAAAGGGTGTGTGTGTGTGTGTGTGTGCGCGCGCGCACGTCTTTGTCTCGGTTTCTCTCTGGACGTAAAATAAACATTACAATAAAATGCATTAATCAAGAAACTAATATTTTTAAAGCATAAAACATTGTCTTTGTGTTAAATCTTAACCTACTTTATGTGATTTAACAGAATTATTAATCTGGTAAATAAACTAACTTTTATTTCTTATCTTTACGCTAAAGCAGACCCTCAGAGCGGTCGATGGTCCCTGACTGCTGACGTGTGGACCAGCCGTGCTACAGAGGCATACCCCGGTGTGTCCTGCCATCTCCTGAGTTAAGATTGGAAGATGAAGCACTTCAACCTCGTCACCATGCCGCTTGTGAACACAAGTTTCTTTTGTGTAAAATTTATTTTTAGTTTTAGGTGTCTACCTCCATCTGACCGTAGCATTTGTATTAACAGATTACAAAGTTAATTAAAAGTTGTTTGATAAGCTATCATCTTGTCTTTATTATTAGATGGCACATAGCTGATCACCCTTCAGACTAGAAGCTAATGATGGGAATATTAGAGCATCCTGGTGCAATAAGCTAAACGTTTATGAATGACACGATTGGTCGACTACTAAGACAGTCGTTTGTGGCAGCCCTAAAGATGTTGCGGCGAGAAGAGGTGGAGAAAAAATAAAAATACACAAAATAAAACGGCACGTAAAGTCTTTTCTACAGTTTTAAAAATGTGTTTCAATAATCATCAATAAATATAAAAAAATTTTAATCGATATACTTTTTTTCTATATCGCCCAGCCATACCTCACATGTGATTGGGTATACATGAGGTAGGGTTTACATGGTAGCTCTGGACAGAGAGCTGTACACTTTTACTGTGTGGGCGTCGTCAATCCTACAACCCTCTGATTACTGGACAACCTGAGCTACTGATGTCCAATAATACTCAGATATTATGAAATCCTTTTCCTTTTATTTTTTCAAATTCAGCTTTTTCTGTTTTTATCACTTGTATGTCGCCTTGGACAAAAGTGTCTGCTAAATACATAAACTAATATTTCTGAATTCTGCATTTTCATTCTAACCCGACTTATTAACCCAAAATTACTAACCTAAAGGCGTGTGATTAAAAAGTGAAATATTAATAATTAAACAACTCAGTACTACCATTAGTGAACCTTCACCGTAATGCTGTGGTTCTGCAGAACTTCGCGTGCTTTTGCAGCATTTTTAAACGTCTTAATCTGCTGTGGTCTTTAGTATGAATCGATGCTGGTGAGTCGTTTACTGTCAGAAACCTCTTGCGCTCATGATATGCAAACGTATCGCCTCCGATTGGCCAACAGCAATGAGACTCGTCCACTGCCTTCGTTTGCTCGTCTGCCCTAGATAAAAAAATGCAACCTTGACCCCCCCTTTGTGCTGTTGTCAGGCAAAAACTCTGCACTGCATTTGAATTTAAATCTGCCATCGCTATTGGCTAAGAGGTACCCTAGAACGTTAGCTGGTACCATATGATGTCACAATGTCGTAGTGAGCCTGTGTGTGTGTGTGTGTATTTGTTAGTGGCTCCGCCCTCTCAGTCTGCTAGGCAACAGCATTTGTTGCATTTTTCAAACAGGAAGTGGGAGTGGAGTAATACTCTGGTAGGGGGTGACTTGCTCTTTAAATGCTGTTGGTGTTTGTTAATTTCCAAACTCAAATCCAAAAATAAAACATGACGAGACTCAGGAAACATATGAAGGCTGAAAGGAGATAAATCTGCTGAAGTCCTTGAGGAAAAAAAACCTATTTGGTGATTTTGTTTGATTTGACAAACTGAGCTCAAAACTGCAGCGAGATGTTGAACTGTGATTGGTCAAATAACGACATGACTGACACAACAACACAACAACAACGAGTTTGTAAACAAGATTAATGTGCCTCTCCTGTCTCTAATTGATTCACATGAAAAGTGCTGAACCCCAAAAGAAGACTCCCCACCCCCCAAAACAAAAATTTTCTTTGCAATTCCCGTGAAAGAGAATGGCAATTTTCGCTGAAAAGTGACAAGTTTGCAGGTTTGTATTCAGTGTGAACAGCAGGTGTGTACTTACGATCTGAAGTTTAATGGTCTTCCCATCTAGTTCTATGGTTCGTATTTTGAAGTCCACTCCAATAGTGCTAATGTAACTTTCTGTGTATGTGTCATCCTGCAGAGAGAAATAAAGTCACTCACATTAAACACAAATACAGGTACGCGCACGCACGCACGCACGCACGCACGCACGCACGCACGCACGCACGCACGCACGCACACACACACACACACACACACACACACACACACACACACACACACACACACACACACACACACACACACACACACACACACACACACACACACACACACACACACACACACACACACACACACACACACACACACACACACACACACACACACACACACACACACACACACACACACACACACTATGTGTGCAAAGAGGAAATTAGTCTAAAAACGGAGTTAGTGAGCTATTCTGGGAACTTACTGCAAATCGAAGGAGGAGGCAAGACTTTCCAACACCTGAATCACCAATCAGGAGCAGTTTGAATAAATAGTCACTGTGAAGGAGAAGTTAAAACTTTAGAGGATCTTTAAAGTAGTTAATAATGAAAACACAAAAATAACTTCACTTAACTCCTGTTGTATAGAATCGTGACCCATAAAACCCAGTAAATTATAAAACCAGGACCAGAGCACCCATTTCTGCTTTTCCCAACAAATCAAATGATTATTGACAGAGATCCTGGTGGAGCTACACCTTCAGAGGGAAGAGCAGTAATACTGACTGATCATGTGACCGGACATACGCTCACGAATTATGAATGACAGAATCATTTCATTATCATTGAAACATGCCAAACTTAAGCCGGGCGGACACTGTGCGACTTTTTCACTCGTAGCACTCAGCTTCAGCTCAAACTGTACGACTTCCTCGCAGGGCAGATCTCACGAGTCATGTGCTCACACTGCACGACCCAGTTATCGGATGCGACCTGACTGCTCACACTGTACGTCTGGTAGCAACACGTCGGACCTAAAAATATGCTAAAAATAGCAGTTTTTACTCAACACGTCAGACTTTTTTGTCTTGTTTTGCCTGTTGTCCTTCGGGAGTGCTGCAGGAGGACACACAGGGATTTATGGGGGTTGGATGAGGAAAACGAAATAAAGAAAGTAAATCTGTGTTTTGTGATCAGTTTAATTTGACATGAACACGACAAACACGCTTTCTTGACAATCTTTGTGAGTAAAAAAAACGTGTAGAAATTAAAACGAACAACGTGTGTTATTAGGGAAATAGCGGGCGAGCGGTGTTGATGCATGATTGCGCATGCGCCGTGAGCGGTTCTGGTACTTTTTGGGTCGCAGCTGCTCACATCGCCGCTTCAACAGTACGATACCCTCACGAGGGACGAGCAAAATATCAAACATGCCAGAAGTCCGTGCGAGCTCACGATTGCTGATCGTAGCTGGTCACGTGGTGTTAATCGCCTCTCGTAACCCCCTGTACACTACACGACCGCTCGGCGCAAAACTCACCCCGATCTTGTGGATTCTCGCACGAGTGGAAAATCGACTCAAAAAAGTGAAAAAGTCGCACAGTGTGCGCCCGGCTTAAGTCCCTATGGCGTTCAGAAGACAACCAAATAAATATATAGGAGGGGTGCACACAGCATCAATGTGAAAAAGAAAAAAGAAAAAAAAAAACAAGTAATTAAAAAGGTAAATCAAGTCATTCAGGTTCAAATCACTTCATCTGCCTCTCTTCTTACCCTGATGCACCATCACTCTGGAACAGGGTCCATCTGGACTCATCAGACCAGTTTTAATGCCAATGATCTGACCCTTCTCACAGAGACTAACAGCTTTTCCACGACCACCAGACGTGTCTTTCCACATGCGCTGCTGCTATGAAAGCAGGTACTGATACTGCTGACTAAATACTTTCAGTGAGTCAGGAAGAGAAAACTGTTGTAATTTTTGACA
Organism: Nothobranchius furzeri; assembly: GCF_043380555.1. Classification (NCBI taxonomy): domain Eukaryota; kingdom Metazoa; phylum Chordata; class Actinopteri; order Cyprinodontiformes; family Nothobranchiidae; genus Nothobranchius; species Nothobranchius furzeri. The sequence goes on from NC_091752.1 coordinate 8,259,890, forward strand.
GCAAATCAGAAAGGTAGTTCTTCCCATCATGGTACTAATATCAGGCACATAAAGGTGTGGCACAAATCCATAAAGCAAACAGATACGAGACAATAGGATCTGCTTAGCGGTCTACTCCACATCGGTATGGGCCATGTTGGTTGATCTCTGCTAGTAACTAGAGGTTGACCGATGTTTTTTCTATTGCCAATACCGATGTGTACTGACGATTTATTTCGACCATTTTCATGGCCGACATCTAGACGTTTTCCACCTCATCCGCGTGCTAAAATGTCACTAATATTATGAGTGGATGCTCAACATTTCTGAAGCTGAATGTTTTTGAAAACTGAATTTAGCCGACTGTTACATCTTAAATCTGTTAATCTAAAGTCAACCAAACAAATCAATTAAATGACGACTGGAATTCACTTCCGATTAGTCAGGAAGGCATCCTCTCTGGCTGTTTTTAAATCTTGTTTAAAGATCTACCTTTATGGCTTGGCCTTTAGCCAGTGACTCGTTTGTCTTTTTTTTTTTTTGTTCTTGTTTTTACTGCTTCCATTTGATTTTACTGTTTTGCATTGGTGGTTTTGCTTTCACTGGTTTTTCTGTCTTATTTCGGTTTTACCGAACCCATCTGTGCAGCACTGTGGTTAGCTCCCATGCTTTATTTTAGTTGTGGTTTATAAATAAAGGGGTATGGTAATTCGAAACTGGTATATAAAAAGAAATGTATTGAAAATAATTTTTAGAGCATTGTAGATGTCAGGATTGTAAATGTACAAAAATGGGCCCAATATCGATCTACCTTTACTAATAACCTATGTTAAACCATACATAAGCACCAAAACTACCAGTCACTACATGCAATGTCAAATCTAAAAAGCACGAGTTTCTCTGTTTCCACATCTAGATCGGTTAAATTAGCCTCTTATAATAACCATAACAAACTGCAGCCATCCCCCATCATTCAGCAGATTCCTCAGAGCTCAACATTCACCTCACTGTTCAACAGAACAATACATATTAGTTACTTTCATTTGGCTGAACTGGATCAAGATGATCCAGCTCTGACCCGACTCATTTTCACCAAACATAACAGGATACGCATTTTAACGTAGCACTGAATATCTGGTCCATAGGGAAGTGTCTGTGATGTGACTTCTGAGAAGTCTGGAGATAAAACACTGGTAAGAACACCAATATGAATGAATAATTATATAGAAGAATGGGAAAAAAGTCCAACTTTCCCTCCTGGTGAACGCTTGTGAATGGGTTAGGGTTAGGTGACAAAGCAGAAGTTAGCGATTACTAAAGCCTGCTGAGAGGAAGTGAGAGCCTTTCCTGTAGCATGTGACCTACACATGACTGGATGGGCTGCTTCAGCATTTCTGAACCATATGACCGAACTGAGTCACTCACAACACAAACTACGGTGAAAACCAGCTCTTCCCCGAAAACCACCACCGACAGCTGACACTCAGCCTTCTGGTTGATGGAATCAAACATGTTCTGAAACAAACATGAAAGTATAATCGTTTTTATTAGGCCACTAAAATGCTCTTCTCCCTCAGCTTTTATTTTATGAAGCCAAACAGCTGATTATGAGCGCTGCTGGTGATAGCGTCGTCTTCCAGGAACATGAAAACAGCTGTTAATCACACAGGAGTTCAGGATAAAGTTGTCTGCGAGTCCAAAGGGAACCTTTGTCCTCAATTTAGAAGCAAACCGTCAAATACCGACAAAGTGCCTCCCACCCCCACCCAAGGACCTGGACGATTTAAGTGTTAACAAGAACAACGAAACATTGTTGGAAAAAAAGAGTTAGACATTAAAATATTCAACATTCAAGCTTCGATCGCTGTCCTCTGACATTGTTCCCATTAACTCTCAGGTGTTCAAAAGGGTCGCAGTCAGCTGATGTTTCACGTCTCAACCGACTCCAGATATTAGCCAACCCTGTTAGCACAGGGCTAACCCACCGCGGCGTTCCAACTGTTATACTTACTATTCAGGATTCATAGTTGACTTGTAGTGTGGTTTATCTTCTCTGGTGTGGTGTTCTTTTGTCTGTCCGGAGGTAAGCTCGGCTGTCTGGCTAGGAAAACGGGTTCGGTAACTAGCTTGTGCAGCTCCCCAAACCGCGACCGGTTAGCTATTTTTTCAGTAAAAATCCAAAATGGCTGCAACTTCAACCAGGAAACGGCTAACATTAGCCAGCTGGTTGCCTAGGGGACAAAAAAGCGAAGGTGCGCAGCTTGGGTGAACCCCGTTTTATCCGTTAAACCGAATGTTAATGGTTCATCGGCAGTAAGACGGACCTTACCGAACCCAGATAATACGGGTAGATGTGGAAGCTAGCCGGTGGCTGTCACTGCCGCACCAGTGAACTGTCGAGCTCTACCGGAGAGATTACGTCATTTAGTGAAACGTGGCAAAGGGAGTCAGTAGCGCTCCGTGTCCTGTCAAACTACACCTCCACTAGTTCCGGGTTTAGACTTCCAATCTGGACCCGCAAACCCTGCTTCCAACATCACCCGGTTCCTCGTCCTTCAGACCTATATCATAAACGTCTGAATATTTAAAACACTCGTTTTCATGTTTTCTGCAGGAACGAAAGTAAAACATCCCATCAGAATGAATTACTACTGCAGACACGAGCTTATTAAACAAGACCAGTTTCAGCGTTATGGTTCAGGAAACGTGACCATTTCAGCAGCCCTGAATCACATGTATGTAAATAACCATGGGGACATTGTTATCCCCTCACACACATGCTTCATCATTGATCTTTAAGACAGGACTGTGAATGAGAATTTTAAATATATATGATCTTGGGGGTTGGGGGGTCAGTAATTAGGATACAAACAGCATTAAGACAAGGTCAGACCTATAAATCCTAAACTTCAGGATTCAGTTGTGCTCAGCAATGCAAATTTTTATTCAGAAAGTGTTTTGAATGAAAAAATGTAAAAAGGAGGCCACTTGTAGCTTTGAATATTAAGTTAATCAAAAACAAAATGGACAAAAGTCAGAAAATACAAATAAATCTCATTTAAAGCATGAAGCCAAGTCTCAGTCTGTTCACAAACTGGACCCTGAAATCCTGGCAGGGTACGCCGCTGTTCTCCACTCAGCTAGACCAGAATGGGCGGGTGGTGTCAGACTATCCACAGCAGACAGGATCATTGAGAAGAAGCGGTCCGAGTGGGTCTGCAACGTCCCAGACTGCCTCTCAATGAGCTGAAGGGCATCTCTTAAAACTGCAAATGAGACAGCAGAGGCAAACTCACACTCTGCTCTAAAGGTGTAAATCTTATTCTTTATGAATCATTTGTTAAAAGCAAACGGACATGGAGAGATGGTGTTGATGCAGCTGAGGAGATGCTGTCCAGCATGTAGAACACAGGAGGTCAGAGGTCGGTGGCTGCTCAGCTCCTTCTGAAACATCTGAGAACAGAACGTTTCATTCAGGGGGTGTGGCTTAAGAGTGCTTGTGTGTGTGGTTGTGTGTGTGGTTGTGTGTATGTAGGTGTACATGAATGCATTAAGGTGTTTACATGCATGTGTGTTTATGTGCATGTCTGTGTGTGTAGGTGAGCATGCGTATCAGTGTGTGTGTGTGTATGTGGGTTTAGGGGTGTGTGTGTGTGTGGGGGTGTGCATGCATGCGTATCCGTGTGTGTGAGTTTGTGTGTAGGTTTAGGTGTGTGTGTAGGTGTGCATGCATGCATATCCATGTGTGTGTGTGTGAGTTTGTGTGGAGGTTTAGGTGTGTGTGTGTGTGTGCGTAGGTGTGCATGCATGCATATTGGTGTGTGTGCATGCATGTGCATGACTGTGCGTACTTGAGTGTGTATACTAATCCCTCCTTCAGCCCTAATGGTTTTATCTGAAGTGTGTTACTGTGACTCTCCTCCATCAAGCTGACCAGTTGTCACATGACCCTCACCTGTGTGGGGTAAACATGGAGGCAGGTGTTGCTGCTGAAGGAGTCTAACCTCTGGAATCTGAGCTGTAATGAACACAAGATGCTGCTAGCGCTTTTCAAATACACACTGTATTCAACTACAGTTGGGGAAACAAGCTACTTTCTGGTTGGGCTATGCATTTTGGTTTCCTAGCAACCAACAGAGCCTACTTGGTACATCATTTTCTCAGCTTAAAGCCAAAGTTCCCCCTGAATGCGTCTGAGTATTTCACTGTGAAACATTTAAACCAACTTCAGCTACAGAATCTGTTCATCTGGAGTTCAGTTTTTAAAAATCTTCCATAACTATCAGTGCTGAAGCTCAGGACTCGGATGTAGAAGAGCTAGACGAGTTTCCTCTGGGGAGGGGGCTTCACCCTCACCTGATACTCGGTCAGAGAGGACTTCACACTGCCTACATCCACAGAGGGAGCAGCAAGTCGCTCCATCCTCTCCGACAGGCCATACAGCTGCTGGATGAGAAGCTCCAAGTGTGAAGAGAACATCTGGAAGGTTAAACACAATAAGTACAGCCTCACTGAGCAATGCTGCACCTGCATCTGATGTCTGTGATGTAAAAGAGTGTTTTGTTTGGGAAATGAGAACATCCTTCCTGCCCAGAAAACAGGATTTTCCTACTGAAGCCTAAAGCGGTTCCTCACTCGTAATCAGCTAAACCAAGGAGGCATCGTCATCATTTTCCATAAATATCAACATCACACAGAAAGCCTTTAGCAAAAGTTGAATCATGTTTTCTTAATTTGAAATTTTATAGTAAAAATTGTGGGGACAGAGCAGGAAACGGGTCAGGCCTCTGCTGGACTACCTGGACGAGTTGCAGCAGAGAGTCACTCTGCTCCTGCAGCTTCTGACCAGCAGGGATGTTGGAGCCACACAGCTCCATCACTAAAGCCTCCACCTCCCTCATGCTGGACATACACCGTCCTCCTCCCTCTGGTTCCACACAGACCCCCAAACCACCTCTACAAGTCTCAGAGAAATCCTCGTCAACTGCAGATGAAGAAACAAAACCAAAGGTCAAAGTTATCAGCTGTTTTTTAAGTGGTTTGAGTCTGTAAAACATGACCTTTTACCTCTCTGCTCTCTGACACGCTGATCTTCCTCATGCGAGGGATTGTCCTCTCCAACACCTGCGCCGTCCTCCTCGTCTGCAGGCTGATGGTTTACAGAGAGAGACGTCTGTTGGGGCCGGTCCAGCTGGGCCGTCACCTCCCTCACCTACATTAAGATTAAAACAGGGATCAGCTGAGGGCAGAAATCTGTGGGATAGACACTGTGAAGATTTCGTTTGGACAGTTGCATGCAGTGACTTTCAAGCCCACAGCTGGAAATTCAGAGAACCAGCAGGAACCTTTCGATAAGAAAACATGAAGGTTAGTAGAACAGGACGGCACATTTAAATCCTGGGTTACCTGCAGGATGGTTTCCCACGCCTCAGTCTGAACATGAATAAAGGAATGAGGATGTTTAATTCACAACCCTGCACAACTGGGTTTGCTGGTCCCACTAAAGGAGATGAGTCGTTTTTACTGAGCTATTACGTTCCAGATGAATGTGACACTCATGATTCACTGATCAGAAGGATCAAAAGGTCATTTGGGGATCAACGTGAGGTGGACATGTGTCATCAGCACTGACCTGTCTAGAAAGCTGCTGCAGCTCCTCCAGCTGCACCGGAAGACACAAGAAATCCTCGTCAGCCTCTCCGCGATCCCAGCGGGACCATCCACGGGTGGAGTGGACTGATGTGGTGGAGGGTTCTGCATGATGCTGTTGGTTGGAACCACCCCTGCTGTGAGAACTTGTTTCGACTTTGTTTTCACCGCTGTCCAACCCCCTCAGATCAGCGAGGGACAGAGGGGTACAGGAGAGAGGACCATCTGAGGATCTGGGGAAAACTAGAAGGTCAGGTGACCTGTCACCTGTACAAATGGAGCTACAGTCTCTGATCTTCTCTTCCTCGTTTTCAGAAGCCTCTAACCCCGACAAGCTGGCGGAGCTGCGGAAGGGATCCAGATCAATCCCTGAATCCTGCAAGGTGGGGTTTGTCTTTAGAAAGGAGTCTCTCTGCAGCTCACAGCTGTCCCATCCACTGTCCCTGTGCCCTGGTCTCAGAGGGTAGGTGTAGTCTAGGAGGGCCTCATATTCCTTGTTTGGATTCCAGCCAGCAGAGTGCCTGTCGGGTGAGGGGGGCTGTGCTTTAGGAATGGCACAAGCCCAGTAGTCCTCCTGATATGAAGACACAGAAACCCCTTTCGAGTTCCCCGTGGGAAAACTTCTCCCACTGCAGCGTTCCTGCAGCCTGAGCTGAATCTGGCATGGCCCGGAGTCCCGAGAGCGAGGAGTGTATGTAGGATAAAGGACTGTAGAGGTCAGCGGTGGCCTTAGAGGAGCGTTTAGACTTGGGAATTCTAGGATGGAACTTGGAACTTTCTTCAGAGATGATTTGCTTCCGTTGGAGGTTGATGCTAAACTGGGTTTGTCCTGACAGAGCCGAGCATGGAGCCCTGGGACTCTGGGACATGGGTAGCCTATGGAGGCTGTGGGACGTGAAGTGACTCTATGAGGAAAACTTTGGCTCGTTGGTATCTCCATCTCTCCTGGTTTGGTCGAGAATTTCACGTTGGGAGGTTCTGTTCTACTAACAGCCACAGCCGGAGGTTTCTCCTGAATGACAGGAAACAGCAGTTAGTTTGGTATTCGTGCACGGCTAACAGGAAAAGCTATCGTGCTAACTCAAAACGTTAAATTTACATTCCTACAAACGAAAACGAGGGAGGCGAAAACACACACACACACACACACACACACACACACACACACACACACACACACACACACACACACACACACACACACACACACACACACACACACACACACACACGAGTTTATCGGATCTGGACCCGATTCGTTCCTCCTCACCTCCTTTGGGACGGCCATCTTCAAGATGGAAACATGTTCTTTAGAGAACAGTGGCTTCCTCGTCACATAGCGCCGGTCTGTCAGATGCCTGGAGGTGGTTGCCATGGTTACACTTGTGTGTGCCTGGTCTCTTTGAGCCAGACCACAGATCCTCCTGCTGTGTTGAACCTCGGGGAGCTGCTGGCTGCAGCCTCTAGGCTCCGTGTGTGAAACTAAAGGAACACATGAGTAATTAGTGATGTTATATTATGGTCTGGATTATTAACTCCTGTGTTTGTTCAGGCCACACCTTCAGCCATCTTACATCCTTCTGTCTTCACAACAAACTTCTCAGGAGGCCTGGAGTTGAATAATAAAATAAACACGAGAAAAGCAAGAATTTCACTTATTTTCTTAAAATAATAGAATTCAAATATAGACGCAGAAATATAATTACCTCCTCAACGTTCATTCATTCGTACACTGCTGTGGGTTCTTCCTGTCAGGGGCTCAGGGAGCTCGTGTCTATCACCAGGTGAGAGGCGGGGCTACACATGGACAAAGGACACCTAAAATGTTTGATAGAAGAGTTGAACGTAAGAGCAGTTAGCCATAGCATCGGGACCTATCTGAGGTTCTCCCCCGCTTCCATGAGCCTCCTGACTCCATCGTAGCGCGGAGGAGTCCCCGCACTAGCGGCAGTAGACAGCCATCTGGGATTAGAGCTATGACTTCAGTTACCCCTCTCTACGATGGTGGGGTAACCCAGCAGCTGCCTGGAGAAGCAGCCCGCCGGCTCCTGGCTGTGTAATGATACGTGGCTCCTCACCTGACTGATCTCATTAAAACTGTATGCTCAGACTGGACCAGCATCCAGGGGATCTTTTACCAACAGCAGAGCAGTCCGAATCACCGCTCACTCTGATCTTTACAGCTGCTTCATCAGCTGTTCAGTCCAGTATCACCAAATGAAAATAAATGATATTAAAGTTAGGATAAGAACCATTAAACACGGTTTTTAATATCCAGAGATTAGAAGATAGATTTGTTTAACATAAATCCTTTTTAGATAAAACATAAGGAAAACTCGTCCTGAGGTTCCGTTCCTGAGTCCGTATGAAGATGAAGCAGGTCCAGGAGGACCAGGATGGACCCTAAGCTGCTGTGTAGGTCTCCTGGATCATGTGTGGACACACAGGTCCTTCAAAGCAGACTGACCCAGGAACTACCAGGACCCGCGTCCTTCGTTTCACAGGAACATAACAACAAACACTAATGTTAAACAATAGAATCTGATTATTCACTTTCACCTAGGGCTGGGCAATAAATCGAAAATGTATCGTTATCGAAATTTCTGACTCTTATCGTGATAATTTTTCCAATGTCAATAAATTTGATAATAAAAAAAGATGTGTGTAGGTTGGCAACATTTGTGTCCCTTTAAGACGCTGCACCACCTTGAGTCAGGTAAAAATGTGACTCACCCATGTGACAGCCCCATCTAGTGGACAACTTTTGTTTCTGCGCATACCTGTAGTTATCGTCCATTTATCGTTATCAAGGTGAAATTCTCAGTATATCGTGATGTTGATTTTAGGCCATATCGCCCAGCCCTACTTTCACCTAAAACCCATTTTTCTGCAGAACCAAAATCTCAAGGTTTGTTTTCGGTTTCTTGTCTGGCGGATCTACATCTCTGCAGTCAGAAAACGAAGTTGCTCAGGAGCAGCAGTAGCTCAGATTGTCTGGTAATAGGAAGCTGCTGTTGTGTCCTTGGGAAAGACATTTAGGTGGTCAGCGAGGCCGGTGGTGTCGGTGTTTGGCAGCCTCGCTTCTGTCAGAGCGCCCCAGGGCAGCTGTGGCTACACTGAAGCTCATCCCTACCAGCGTGTGAATGGGTGAATGACTGATTGCATTGTGAAGTGCTTTGGGGGGTTGTAGAACTCTAAGAAGGTACAGACCATGAACCATTCTAACATTCTGTCTTCATTTGTTAGCCGCTCCAATGTTTTCATGTCAGACAAGACTGGGTTTTTCTTTCCAATAAGAGGGGTCTGGAGCAACAGCTCCCTTTTCCAAGAGGATTTGGATGACCTCTGGGTCCAGGCTGACATCCCCACCATCTGCCAGTTACCAAGGAGACTAATTACTAAAAGCGTCCACCATCTCAGACCCATGTGGCTTTTATCCAGGTGACGCCTACCTGGAGTTACCATGCTACATTCAGGTGCTGCTGGAAATGTTATTAAACACAAGGCTGTTCCCCATCACCTCTACGGAGTGAACATTATGGAGGGAGGGAGTTTTGAACAGTCTTTCCCCAAAGAGGGGGCGGGGTCATTGCAGAAACAGGAAGAGAAAACTCAAATTGACAAAAGTTGGACGAAACTCCTAAAGCTGTTATTGTTTTCCACCCTTATATTATCAATGAGGTGGATTCTGTTAAATCTTCTGCTCTGGACGGAAACAAGCCACACCCCACGCATGGACAGTGGTCGATATTCGGGCATCTTTTACGTATTTGCAGCTTACCGTTGTTCATCCTTTACGGTCGTTTAGGTTGAACGTAAAGACACGAAAGAAGGCTAATAAACAATTCAACCAGCAGTCGTATTATAGCATTATGTTATATTATATATAAAAACAACAGAAACGTTCATATTTACCATCAGTAGAGCAGCTAGCTACCCGGCTAGATGAGGCTCCAGCCGAGGTTCCCGCCTCTTCCTCTGACGCGGTGCTGCCTTCAAAGACGTTGCTTACGTTGCAGTTTTTCCAGATAATTTACCACACGTCCTTTCATTTATAAAATAAACTACTAGGTTGTTTAGACTTTGATTTAAGGTTAATAATCACATTCAGGATTGATAATAACACTCTGATATGCGGGGCTGCTACGTCATCGTAATATTTACTAAGTTAGGAATTACAATTTTTGTCGCTAGTACTTAAAAGCACCATGAAATTCAACGGGGATCGTACTCTTTACTCCCTCCAGTGGACAGACGGCGAAGTGCAGAGGTACACAGCAGCGCTGTGCCACATAAAATAAATTAGGTCCTTTTAAACCAGTAGTTACTTTTGTCTAAGCTTTTTTGGTAGTTTAATAACCCGTCAACCTGTTTTTTAAATCTTTTTCAACATACTTTTTTCTGATGGAAGGGTGTTTTATGGGCTATTAGCCATAAGTCTTTAGCTGGGTTAAAAATATTCACGTGTATTAGTGACAGAACACAAGTCTCAAAATCAAAGGACCAATGTTAAATGTTCAGAGGACTTTATTTCGGCTGTTTAACACCAAGCTATGAAGCACGCTGTGTGTTTTGTATAAAAACTTATGGTTGAACAGATACAGCAGTAAAATTGCACACATTCATTAAAAATGCTTGAGCTTTTCATGAGAGCGCCTTTGTACGAGACATGAGATACTCAGTGATGAAGCTGTTTTGCTGCCTGGAACAGGAGCTGTGGGGTTTTCTGATGCTGGGATCAAAAGCAAACATGAACTATAAAATAAGGCTACTTTATTTGCTGTAAAATTATTCCATTGACAATATCTGTGTTGATGTTTTCATCTAAGGAAGATTATTCTGTTTGGATGTGAGGAGAGTGAGAGGGGGAATACTCTTAAAACAGCAAAGCATCTTAGAGCTTCACCGTGTACCAGAGCAGTGCAGTAGATGTGTTTCAGTAATTTCATAATTTAACAAAGGTTAGCAAAAATTTAGTCATTTGTTTGTACGAAGAAGGCAAAGCAAATAACAAAACCATTTTAATACGTTATTACAATAGTGACCTAAACAGAAATCAGTTAGGACACACCAGTAGGACGTGTGCGAGCTGCAGCTTCATGCTGATGCTAAACACGGTTTAATCTCAGCACAAAAACTACTGCGACAGAAGACTTTTTGCAGGATATCCCTTTTTCTATCAGATACAAGAATCAGCTGGCCTTATCATTCTATTGCAGACATGGATGTCAGTGCTGCTGGTTTGAGGAATCACTCTACACCACCTCAAATGGTTTCCACTTGTATCATAAACAACAAATACTTTCACCAGTTTGAAAGAAGTGGATTCATCTTTAAACTTATGTGACATGTTTGTTCTGCAAAGTTTCTTCAGTTCCAAACTGGATTTTAGTCTGACTCTGATCTCAAAGCCAGGCGTTTAACACAAACCAAGCAGAACTTTGGTCTGTGCTGCTGAAGGTCTTCATCATATCCAGGAGAAAAAAGTATTAAACAGAACTAGAAGTCCACACAGCGACCTTTCCTCTCCCAGTCTCCATAGCGGGTGGGCTCTGGACCCCGAGGACCACCTTTCTCCTTCGTTGCAGGGTTGATATCATCTGGAAACTCTGAGGAAAAAACAAGAGAACAATCAGTAACTTGGTTTTTCTTTATTCAGCTCACAGTCCACAAAGCATCCAGTTTATCTAATCAAATAAAAGCAGGAAGTGTCTGCTTTTTCCATGCATAACAAACAGAGTTCTATACTAAAGGGAAAAAAGTCATAGAATTTTTAATTAAATGGACTTTAGGAGTTGTTCTGCTTTCATGCAGAACTGGCTTTTCATTCTTCACGAGTCTTGGCTTTAAGAGGTTTTGAGACATAAAGACTTGGAGGCAGATTGTGACTCAAACGAGGAGAAAAGCTTTCAGTCTTCCTCACTTTCCAGAACATCTTGGTTTTTTTCTTCAGGGTTATCGAGGCGGCCCTGTGGGGTTTTGGCCTTCCTCAGAGGTTCTCTGTCCTTCACAACTCCACTGGCTCTATGGGAACAACCTGAACAACAACAAATAACATTAATTACAACAACAGGTTTTGTTCCACACTGCTGTTTTTATTTGCGCTGTTCTGTTGCACTCAGTCATATCTCAGTTATATGATCAGTCCATATAACAATCTACTAGTCTTTTACACCGTTTATTTTTTAAATGTTGTAAATTCAGTTGAAACCGTTTTTATTGCATAGTCGTTTTTTGTTCAACTTACAGCCTTTTACTTATTCTTTATTTTATTCTCTGTTGTGAATGTGATTGTTGCTGTGACACTAAAATTTCCCCACTGCGAGATAATAAAGGGATTTTTTATGATGAGTCTATTCTATAAGCAACACAAACACGCACGAGTCTTCAGAAACACAACTGGCCCAAGGTCACAGCCACCAGGAAATATAAACAAGCTCTCCTTTAACCTCCGTTTACCAGCAACTCATCCATCACTCTTAAAGAGCCACAAAACGTAGTTTCGAACAAACTAGCTTTCCTTAATAAAGCACTTTAGCACTGCTAAAGCTAAGCTAGCAAGGTTAGCTAAAACACTCACCTGTAAAGACGGTCCGGGAGACGACATGTCCGCTTCCTGAGAAAAACACTCGCAAACAGAACATTATCTAAAGTTTACAGGTCATTCATGAGTAAAATGACCCTCAACACGTACCCTAACACTCTGTAGAGGTTTAGCTATATGGTCTGTTTACGTAACTGTCGTCATCATTACACGACGGAGGACAACGGGAACATGTAATGGTGGTTTTGTCCACTAGAGGGAGACAAAATCCTATCCTGTTTGATCCCCGTCAGTCGGAAAAGTTGAACACGATCTAAAAGGGTTTAAATAAAGCCTCAATTTGAACCGTTTTGGATTACCATGACCTGGATGACTGAGAAACTTCACCAGCATGTTGAACACGATGTTTAAAATGATCCTGCTCGAAAAAGTATGTCCACCTTGTGGCGCGAGGGCCTTTTGCAGAGAGATTTTTTCTCAAATGATGATGTTTTTAAAACATTTATTTGTGTACGTTTCAGTATAAAAATATTCCCATAACATTATATATATATATATATATATATATATATATATATATATATATATATATATATATATATTAGGCCTGTCAATCGATTAAAATTTGTAATCACGATTAATCGCATGATTGTCTATAGTTAACTCGCAGTTAATCACAAACTTAATTTTTAATAATAACTTTTAATAATGATAAAAAGTTTTTTATTTCAAATATGGAGTGAACAAATATAATTTTTTATGAAAATATGTTTATTATAACTAGAGCTAATTCAAACGTAAAAAGTTCAGAATCTTCATGAGACAAACTAAAATATTCAAAGTGCAATTAAGCATAACCTTCCTCACCATAACAGTTTTACCTTATATGGTTCGACCCAGATAAGGACTCACAAAATCAACTCATGAGAATAAAACTAGGACAAAGAGAGGTGTGTGATATAGAACCAGGACTCTGCCTGTGCATTTTGAACATAGCTTATTGTTTCTGGTGAACAAAAAAAGGCAACACTTCTGGGTTTATTTTTTCTTTCCTGTCCCAATGAACCTCTCCAGGTTATTTTTGGGCTCTCCCAGTTACTTTTTTGTACTTAGCCAGGTGCTCAAGCAGACGAGCATTTTCACATTTTCAGAAGACAGTGCAGCTCGTTTCTTCTGAACAACATGCCCAGAAAGTGAGAATAACTTCTCACATGGATGTGGCGGGTGTTGCCAAGTACTTCTGTGCAAGGGATGCCATCACACTGTGTGCACCTTCATGTCTGGACCACCGTTTCTGGGGACAGTCCTCTGTATCAAAAGTAGGTTCTGCTTTGTATCGCTCCAAAGATCTCTCAATACAGTTCTCTTCTTCATCAGATGAAGAATCCTGGGAAAGCATGAGGACTGTTTCTTTTCTTGGGGGGCTCTGATGTTGCTGAATCTTCAGGCTGTGCTGGTGCCTACCTCTCCTTCAGCAAAGCAGTGATTAGTCGCCACACTTCAACCCTGTCAGGTTTGCTAAGACACTTGAGATCCTTAAACCTAGGATCGAGTGCAGTTGCAACCTTGAGCCATGTGATGTTAGCTTTATCCTTGCGCTTCTCTATTTCTGTTTTGAGAGTCTCTTCACCATGTAAGCTGGGTCCTCCTCAGAGACCTCCAATACTCGCAGGAGGTGGCACAATGCTGGCAACACCACAGAGCAGGAAACAAACTTCTCTCCTCCCAGAAGATCAGTGATGTATCTTCAGTAAAACAGATTAAAATTTTAGTCAGAAACAAAGAAACCAATCACCTAGACTAAATTACTTCCACCCCCCTCCCTCCCTACACACACACACAGGCGCGCGCGCGCGCTTGATCATCTCTAGTGTGCTATTCCATCTTGTTGACACATCCTGGGTGAGCGACTCTTTCTTGATGGAGTGTGTGATTTGTTGTTGTTCAAGTTCCACTGCATTTGCTGGGCTGCGCTTGAAATGACCAACAACTTTTCTGCATTTTGTCAATGCACTGTCAAATGGACTGTTCTGTAGAGAAACTGCAATAGCTCGATGCAGGCTGTGTGAAGTGCAAGGCATATGCTCAAATGGTAGTTGCCTCGCCGCAGCAATCATGGTGCGTGCACTAGCTGTGGTCAGTGTGCTGACTTTAAGTTCAATGTTCCACTGCCGGGCTACTTGCATAAAATGTTCAGCGCTTGTGTCGGCAAAATGTCTGTCCTCTGTTTTCATAACGATCAAAGCATGTGACCGAAGTTCCCAGTTTGATGTAAAATAATGTGCTGTTACCCCGAGATAGCTGTGATTACTCAGAGACGTCCAGTAGTCCCCTGTTAGTGCAACTGTTTTTGTCGGACTCAATGTCTCCTCCACCTTTGCTTTTTCATCTTGATACAGTTTTTGTATATTGGTTACCGTGGTGGCTCTCAAAGGTAATTCATATGTGCTGTCGCTTGATGCAATGCGAATTACGTCAAGTAGTCCTTCATCCTCCACAATGTTAATCGGTCTGCAAGCATAGCTACCCATTTAGCAATGGCTGTTGGAAGCTTACATGATGTCGAACTGTCCAGGCGTGTCTGCTGAAAACTTTCCAGCGTGGTTTGCTTTCGGCGAGGAGGAGGAGAGCTCTCTGCATCAGCTGTGTGTTTTGCCAGCAGGTGGTATTTGAGACTTGAAGTACTATGATGATAGCTCAGTTCACATCGACAGTAAACACAGGTGACTTTTGTCTTATCAGTTGTACCATCTGGTAGAGTTTTAAATGTAAACTTTCCATTCAAAAGACCATTTTTGCTTTCCATACTCTGCCTAGCATCCACCAACTGAGCATTAACATTCTTGTATATGTAGGCCATGGAACGCCAGGAGGGCAAATGGAAAGTACGGAAGCCTGCACGTTAATCACACGTTAATTAAATTAATGCTGTTAAAAGGAGCTTTGCGTTAATGCATTAAAAACGTGTTTATTTTGACAGCCCTAATATATTTATATATATGCATGCACACACACACACACACACACACACACACACACACACACACACACACACACACACACATATACATACATACATATATATATATATATATATATATATATATATATATATATATATATATATATACACATATATATATATACACATATATATATACACATATATATACATATATATATACATACAATGTATATATATATGTATATATATGTGTATATATATATGCATATATAAATATATACACATATATATATATATACATACAATGTATATATATATGTATATATATATACACATATATGTATATATATATACATATATGTGTATATATATACATATATGTGTATATATATATATATATACACATATATGTATATATATATATATATATACATATATATATACATTGTATGTATATATACATATATATATGTGTATATATTTATATATGCATATATATATATATATACACATATATGTATATATATATATATATATATATATATATACATATATATATACATTGTATGTATATATACATATATATATGTGTATATATATAAATTTTTTAAGCACTGTTTTTTGGCCCATGATTTTGATCTTCGTCTAGAAAAGTTTGGACACCCCTCTGAAAACTAGATCTGTTGGATGATTTTGCTCCAGCATCAGCATCAGTTCTCCCACTCACGGCTTGTTCTGGTTCGTCATGGCAGCTTTTAGGCGTGGATCTGTGGGACGAGGAGGAATTTCAGAAAGTCCCTGCGGAGCTTCCATGAAACTCCTTTAAATTCCTCTTCAGCGCTTAAAGAAGCAGCTCTGGAGAGTGTCACTTCACACACACACACACACACACACACACACACACACACACACACACACACACACACACACACACACACACACACGCGCGCGCGCGCGCGCGCACGCACGCACACGCTCGCACGCACGCACGCACACACACACACACACACACACCGTTTACTAGTCTTTTTTTAACTTGATGATTTTCTCATTCGTTTTATTTAGATTTTGTTTTTACATCTTTTCTCATTTTCAAACATTTAGATTTAATAGAAAGTTGCTGCGAGAAGAACTTTGTTCGGTCGAGTATAAAAGTCCAATAACATATCTGATAAATACCGACAGACAGAACCTGCTCCAGGCCATAGAAAAATAGCATTTAGAAATATGACGTCATTCATGAGTAAGGAAAGCAACACGTGACTCCTCGGACTGATTCCCATTTGATGGGAGTGGAGACCCAACAGCAGCAGGAGGACACACCGAACAGAGCCGGGTCTGCAGTTTCTGTCCCGGTGCCAGTCCGGAGTCCAGCCGGTTCCGTGTGAGTTCTACTCACAGGCCGACACGCTGCTGATCTTCCCGGTGTTCTCAGTCCAGGGCTGCAGGTTCTGCAGGGCGTAAAGAGAACTGTTCTGCAGGCACAGCGGGTCCGGAGCCACCGGCTGGTTGATGGTCTTCTGGAAGGCCTCCTGCTGCAGCTGCATGAGGATCCGGTTGGCCTGCTGCCGCTCCGCCTCGCGCTCCTCCGCCGTCTGCCGCCTACAGATCATCATCATCATCATCATCATCATCATCATCATCATCATCATCACCATCATCATCATTAGGGTGCTCATGTCTGACATTCTTACAGATTTGTCTGAAATTTAAACAGATCAGAAAATTCCAGCAATTAAAATGTTTATAAAAATGTTAAACTTATTACGGATGCAAAACTTTAGAAATACAAAATAAATTATACATTCATAAATAAATTATTTTCACAAAAATACAAAATCTTCAAATTAATCTAACTAGGCCAAAATAAATACAAAATACTTCAAAGTGTTTAGAATAAAATAAACAGTAAAGTCTATAAAAATTTAATTGCTGTTGCAAAGTCATTTGCCAAAACCAGACAACATTAAATAACTATTAGTTATTTGATGTCGAGAAAGGGGTGGGATTAAATAAGCTGATGCTTCATCCTACTCCCTTTTGAACATGTGTTAAAAAAAATAAAATAAAAATAAATAAATAAAAAACCGAGAATAAGTTACTTCTGTTGTGTGTATTACTATGTGTATGTACGCATGTTCAAAAAAAAGACAAAAAGACAATCTGATTAACTCTAAATATTCTAATCTAAAATTCTGCTATGATGATGTTTATTAATATATAACAACACCAATAATAATAATAATAATAATAATAATAATAATAATAAATATCAAACATCCTGAACATTTTCTAAGGGACCTGCCCGCTGACGCAAGACAGTGGTCACGTGCTAGAGGCCAATGATATAAATGAGCTCTTGTCCGCTTTGATCCTTTCAGATTCAAATGTAATTGGTTGATTGACTGATTAATCGACTGATGACCTTAGATCTGAAAAGGGACCAAACAAAGTTTTTAACAGCTCTTTCCCTTCATGTGTGATCCATGATTGGTTCTGGTGGTAATCCAAATGGTTCCACTGAATGCTCTAGCTCCTCAGATGAGAAGCGCAACGTCAAGAAACCAAAGTCCAGTTGCCTTCAGTGGAATCCTTTGGATTAGCAGACCTGGATGACTGAGAACCTTCATCAGCATTTTGTTCTGGTGGTACTACAGAAGAACCGAATCACCTCCATTTGGTCCGTCGGTTCTGGAACCAGGTCTTGACCTGCGCATCGGTCATCTTCAGGGCTTTGGCCAGAGCGGCGCGCTCCGCGGAGGCCAGGTACTTCTGTCGGTGGAAACGCTTCTCCAGCTCACAGATCTGCAGGCGGCTGAACGACGTCCGCGGCTTCTTCTTCTTCGGCGGCGTCCGGTTCTGGTACGGATGACCTACACGGCGTGTAACAGTGAGGGGTGAGAGGGACACTGCACATCCGGGACAGAACGGGACAGAACGGGAAGAAAAGCAGCAAGGAGTCAGACAGAAAAGCAGCAGCAGCGTCACAGAAAAACAGAAAGAAGCAGCAACATAGTCTGGATCTTATTTTCATTTCAAGTAATTCATTCTTTCATTCACTCCACACAACCGGAGACCCGGAAGTAACATTTACAAAGCTCCACCTCTAAATACAGCTCCTGTTCTCTCTCTCTCTCTCTCTCTCTCTCTCTCTCTCTCTCTCTCTCTCTCTCTCTCTCTCTCTCTCTCTCTCTCTCTCTCTCTCTCTCTCTCTCTCTCTCTCTCTCTCTCTCTCTCTCTCTCTCTCACACACACACACACACACACACACACACACACACACACACACACACACACACACACACACACACACAGATAAACTGATGGTATAAAATAAATTTTGCCACATTACTCTGTTTAGATTTTTAGATCCTCCTTATAATAAAACACCAGAGAAATAAAAAGACTTTAAAGTGTTTTAACATCTGAATCTTGAGGTAAATTCAACAACATATTTTTACACATTTTACTTTAAAAATTTTACACCAGTACGATTAAAAAATAAACTCTAAAAACCAAATTCTGCCTGCAGGTTTCAAACAAAAATTTAATCTGAAGAGTTAAATTCACCACTCATTTGGTTTTCTGGAGGTATTTTTTAAACATTAAATAGTGACGCACTTCTGAGCAATTATTAGAATTCATCAATAACTAATCAGCAATAATAACAATGTTAATAACAATGATAATAATAATAATAATAATAATAATAATAATAATAATAATAATAATAATAATAATAATAATAATAATAATATAATGATTATTATTAACACACCTGCTTCAGCCTAATTCATACTGTTTCTTGCAGTGCGATAACAGAGTAATAAATAAGAAATACAATGAATAATTTAATAATTATAAGAAACTTTTAGACTGCTGAAAATTGGGAGAAATAAAATTTAAATTAATTTTACTAATTTAATTTTCAAAAGACTCTTAAGCAGAAATTTGCTTTTACATTAAAACTATATTGGGTTTTTTCAATTTATTATTACGTTTCGATAAAATTAATCATAAACGTATTCCTCTTTTATTATTGCAAGAGAAATGTATTATTTTCGTTCATTTATTTGAATTATCATTAATAATATTATTGTTCTTTTAAACAATAAACTATTTTTATTTTATTCGTTAGCTGTATATTTATTATTTATTATTTGTTTGTTACTGCAGCTAATTTAGTTGCTCGTGTGCGTGTTATTATTATTATTATTATTATTATTATTATTATTATCATTATTATTATTATTATTATTATTATTTCTGGCTCCGTACCGGTGAACCTGTCCTTGGTGTACCGGCGGTTGCTCTCCATCCACGGGAAGGTGAGCGCGCTCGGCGCCACAGACGAGCTCCCACCATTGAGCGGCCGGTGTGCGGGGACACGGATCACCCCAGCAGAGTTCACATTATTTGCGTTCATGTTCACGCTCATGTTCATGTGATAAGCCCCTCCAAGCGCGGCGACCCCACACGCGCCGCCCGTGCCATTATATCCTCCATTTCCGCAGGCGAAGCCGGCGCTCGCGCCGCCCGCTCCATAGGCCGGGTATCCGTAGTCCGGCTCTTGCATCCTAGCGCCCAGCATGCAGCTCTGCTCCACGCTGCTGAGGATCTGATCAATGCCAAAGCTGATGGGCTCCGCGTGCGTGTGCTGCTGCTGCAGGTGCGCCCCCAGGAGCCCCATGTGGTCCATGGCCGTCGTGAGCCCCCCGCTCCTGCTCGAGGAACAGAGGATGCTCCGCGCGCCGCTCCCTCGACTCTCCCGTCTGCGCTTCCTCTGCTCGACCTCCGATCGCTGTCTAGCGATTACACGCACGTGTGCGCGTCTTTCTGTGCGCACAAGCGGTAGGGTGGGGAGTCGGGTGCTGGCCTGCCCGCCCCTCCGCTGTGCGGGAACATCAATCAAAGTGCCAAATAGACAGCGCGAGATTAAAACCCGAATTCAGGCCTGTGCGTGAGAACCGGACTGTTCCACCGGGACGGTCCGGAACACCCCAGAGAGCAGCGGTACCGGAACTAGAGGAACCACAAGATTTATCTGCTCATTGACTGGCTGCGGGGAGCGCGCGCGCGCGCGCGCGCGCACACACACACACACACACACACACACACACACACACACACACACACACACACACACACACACACACACACACAAACACACACAAACGCAGAAACTTTGTCTAATTCTACTTGTTTGAAAAAACAAAATAAATCTTTATTCGCAGATCGATGATTTTCTGACGGCATTTTATTGTTTTTGTACTATCAGCTGTTTTAGCTGACTAACAAAAAAAAAGTCACGAATTAAGGATGTTCTAAAATGTTGAATCCAAATAAAAACATGAATGAATGAATTTGTTGGCAGCATCGTCTGAAGCTAAACCATAGAAGGTGTTGGTTTGATTCTGCCACATGAGTGAATGAATGAATGAAAAATGATTGTTATTAGAGGAGGATGTGAGGTGGTTAATAATTCATGTGCAGGGATGAAGCGGGTTTAATAAGTAATAACTACAATTAGATGCACTTTGCTGCGATTGGGAAACGGAAGCGGAAATGATGGATGCTTTTTTCCCATCAGCGGGTTAAAGCTCCAATAAAAACAGAATCTTTCATTAGGCGCAGATGATAAACAACCCGCAGCGCTGTTGCGCTTTTCTGCGCCTCAAACCTCCAACAATTAAATGATAAATTAAACCATGTTTCTCATTGATTTTCTCCACCGGAAGTCCACGGGGACCTAATTACTTAACGGCTACTTGGATATTAATATTTGATGTTTGGGAAAGTTCTCATTGGCTGCCCGACCAGCAACAACAATGCGTCTCGCGCACAGTTTAAATCTGAATATTATTGAGATAACATAAAAAAAACTCACCTGTTTTAATTGATTTATAAGCTAATTTAAGTTTAAACAGATGAATTGATTAGTTGTAACTTATCATTTTATCTGACGGTTAATTGGCAGGAACCTGTGACGTCACAGGCTGTGTTTCGTCTTCAAAAACTGGGCGAACGGTTTCATTTCAGAGTCTAAGAGTCCTTCTGGGTTTGGGAAAGAATCCCAGACATGAGTCAGAAACGTTCACTCATTCATCCTGCTGCTGCAGGGCTGAAGCTCACCGTTAGAAATAAATATTAATATTACAGACAGATGCACCTTAAAGGGAAAACCGGAGTGGTTTTCCGTAGATTGAGTTGCTGACCCGACTGATGAGCTAATATTTATACTGGGACCAGTTCTATGTAAAACCCAAATCAGAGTCATCTAACGTGATTTTAAATGTTTTTCTTTCATTTGTGAATAAATCTCAGCCGGTAAACCCAAACGTGTGTCTATAATGTGGAAAACATGCAAGTTGCTTTGGCCGTGCAGGCCGAGCTGCTGAAGTCTGCTATTTGTCTTCCATCTGGGTGACTGACAGCTTCTTATCAGAGCACTTATCATGTGAATGTCAAGAACTTCCAGAAAATCCCATTTTCCAGTGATTGATGGAAGCCAGTCAGCAAATGAAGGGGCAGAAAGACAGTGAGAGAAAAAGAAACCAGACAGAGAAACTGAAGTCGAAATCACGAGATTTTGTTTGGTTTAAAGAAAACTGAGAAAAGTTCAGATCAGCCTAAAAACATAGAAGCCTTAAACGATGGGCTCACCTGGTCCATGTTTACCTGAACCACAAAACATCAGACGTCATTCCTGCCCTCACACTCGTCCTGGTGAAAGCACGGTTCTACAACTATGATCTTCTGCTCCAAAGCCCCCAAATACCACTCAGAAAGGAGAGCTGGTCCAGCCCACTCAGACAGGTGTACCCCCCCCCCCCACACACACACACACCGACCACAACCAGACTCAGAAACTGCAGAGGACCTCCAGCTGAGAGCACCCTCAGATCCTGAAGCTCCACCCTTCAGCAGCACAGGTGTGGGTGGTTCTCAGGTGGTTTGTACAATCATGTTGAAGGAGTAGGTGTGTCTGAACATTAACAAATAAAAAAACCCACTTCAGTCATGATTTTGTAAAAATTGTTGGTTATTTTTGATTTACTCATTATCTCTGATTCTAACGGGTCACTGAGTGTTTCATGCAGGCTGAACATGAAAATAGTCTCCTACACCTATCTCCTATATTAGCTAAAACAGACGGTGAAACTCTAGGATTAGAAAATCCTGACAGATCTACGTCACACTGTCACTAACATTCATGGATTCACCCATCTGGACTCACGACGGGGAAGGCTGTTGTTGGTTTAACGTCCAGGAAACAGCAGAGAACGTTTCATAGTTGAAGCTAACTATTAGCATTAGCAACTCCACCTCACAGCAGAACTCCTCCAGGTTTGTGTTATTAGTGGAGATAAAACATCAACGTTGCAGAGCAGACAGAGTCAGTGGTAGAGTTGTGTTGCTGTCAGCCAATCAGAGGAGAGATGTCCAGATATCAGGAAGTAAGACTCGGATCCTGCCGTCTGTAGCTCAGCTTTGATGTGGGTCACCTCTAGTTCCTACAAATGGTGCACCAGTGTTAATTCCTTCTGGAGACCACTGCAAATGTTTTGATTAAACAACTAACTGTTAAACAAGTCGTTTTTTTTCAGCACATTTGCAGTGTCTCTCAGGTAAATGAGTGCCTTGTGAGTTGATCTTGGCGGAGTAATAGCTCTAGTGCTCCTGTTTCAGCAGCTAGAGGTGAGCCAGGGGAGAGGGAAGCAGAAGACGACACAAAGGTGTTCGAATGAAGGCAACTGGACTTCTCCGGTTTCTGAAGGTGTTGATGGGTTTACAATTTACCAGGATGTGGTTTCTCTGAGACTCCTGTCGGGATGACGGTGCCTTTTCGCCTGATGTCCTTTCCTTTGCCGGTTGCTGCTGCGGATTCCTTTCCAGACTTCTTGATTTCACAAAGGCCCAGTTGGTATCTGCAGTTTTGGAGAGCTTTCTAGATGTGTCTCTGTTCCTTTTGCTCCCCATCAGTCTTTGTGGGAATATTCTCAGCACCATGGTGTAACGTCCTGAGAACAAACATTTAGTGCTCCAGCTGGCAATACGAGTCAGATACTGGTCTGCATTGGTGTTACGTGCCGTGCCCCTTTTCAGCCACAAGATGGCCTCAGTGGCTTCTGCCTCGCCTGTCTCCCAGTGCCCAGCTGTCTATAATCAGCTGTAATTACTAGACAGCTGTTAAAAGCTGCTCTCCTGCCCTCAGTCATGGAGAAGGTCCAAGGGTAGAGCAGACTGGCAACAGTTTATTCTAGTCTCTTCTCGCTCGCTCTTTTGTAAAAACTCGAAATAGTTAGTCTTCGTGCTCTTGGTTTTTGGATTAAGGATTTGGATTTAGGATTTTGACCATTTGGCTTGTAGACTTTAGGATCTCCCCTTTTGAACATTAATATATTTAATATTCTCGGTTTTCTTCACACCCCCTTCTGGGGTCGTTATTACGTCCCCGGCTCTCTAGGAGAGATGAGGAGGGGAGCAATAAAGTTAGTGTGTGGGTAAATAATAACAAAGTGCTGTGTCGCTTTAAAAAAAACAAGGATTTTATTACAAAACCAAGGGATATTTACAAAAAACCTAAAACAAATATTATATACAAAACCGAAAGAGCAACAATCAAAAGGGGAGAAAATGAAAAGCACCACCC
This sequence comes from Nothobranchius furzeri, assembly GCF_043380555.1. NCBI lineage: Eukaryota > Metazoa > Chordata > Actinopteri > Cyprinodontiformes > Nothobranchiidae > Nothobranchius > Nothobranchius furzeri. Next base: position 8,283,680 of record NC_091752.1, read on the forward strand.
CAGAAGGGGGTGGGAAGAAAACCGAGAATATTAAATATATAAATGTTCAAAAGGGGAGATCCTAAATCGAGGTCAAAAACCGGTCCGAAGTCTACAAGCCAAATGGTCATAATCCTAAATCCAAATCCGTAATCCAAAAAACGAGAGCACCGAAGACTATTTCGAGTTTTCGAGGAGAAGAGAATAGAAAAAACTGTTGCCAGTCTACTCTACCTTGGACCTTCTCCATGACTGAGGGCAGGAGAGCGGCTTTTAACAGCTGTCTAGTAATTACAGCTGATTATAGACAGCTGGGCACTGGGAGACAGCCGAGGCAGAAGCCGCTGAGGCCATCTTGTGGCTGAAAAGGGGCACGGCACGTAACAGTTGGTCTGCTGTAGACTTCAACGCTGAGACTTCCACCCTGTCCCGTTTGCACAGCACAGTCCAAGAAGGGCAGCTGGTTGTGGGCATCCTCCCTGGTGAACTTGATGTTCTTGTCCACGGCGGCAATGCGCCTGATGAAGCCTTCTACTGTACTGCGTGAGAATTTTGACCCATGTGTCGTCTACACACACGAACCAGTGACTTGGTGTTGTTCGATTGTGGGAGTTAAGTGGAACAACATAAGTCACTGGGACCAGTGCTGGGGGGCAGGAGCGGGATGTAAAACATTGTTTTCTAATTTCTTCTTCATTGCTAATTCATAAAGAAACTACAAAACAATAATTTAGAGAATTTAGATTTTCTATGGCTGTTTAACTGACTTCTGTTTTCTAACGATTTTAGTTTAAAATTGAACTCTTTTGTTAATCCTGAACCGTTTTATAATGTTTGACATTAAACTTTAAAAACAAACAGTGGCGGCTGGCCAGTAGAGGGTGATAGGGCGCCGCCCTCCCAGTTTCCCCTGTGTTTTAAATTTTTATTTAAAAAAATAAATAAATAAAATTAACAATAATCACATATTCTAAGTTAATTGTGTGTTTTGTAACAAAAATAAATCACACACACACACACACACACATATATATATATATATATATATATATATATATATATATATATATATATATATATATATATATATTGGTCTCTGCCGGTCTCTGCCGAGCGGTGGAGGCTGTGTGCTGTTTTTCAATCGCCCAAACAAGACGAGACCAGCTGTCCAATTGCTGACAAGAAAATCAAAGGGTTGGAATGGGAATGTATCCAATCAGCGTCGACGTTGTTTCAGAACGTTTCAGAAGCATGATGGGCGATGGAGCTACCGCCAAAGGTTTCGTTGGTGTTCGGTAGAACTCGGAGAGTCTCGACTCCAGCACGTTTTGGGTCGTGACTCGTGACGGTCATGACGCAGACATAGACATGGACGCCAGTGCGCCTACAACATGGATACCGGATCTCAGCAGCCACTGAATTCAGTTCGGTCCCTTCTCCAGTATCCGTTCGAGAGGAGAACTATGGTGGAAAAACTTAATGTCAAAGAGCTTGGACCAGATCAGCCCGACGTAAAGATAAGCCAGCAGGAGGAGGAGAGAGGTAAACTGTACACACGACGCTTCTCCCAAAATTGGTACACCAGGAAGGCTTGGCTTGCTGGATGCAATCACGCTAATGCGTTATTTTGCTTTCTGTGTTTGTTATTCAAAACGGCTGGGATCCACAGAAGGTGGATGTGGAACTTGTGTCTCATTGGGGACTCCATTCATTCTCTGACTGAGGAATGCAGCGCATCAGTGCAGCAGCCAACAAAGAAACCGAGGACATTTGGACAGGGAGAACAGCAGCTGGGTGCAGAGGTAAGCTGTACATTACATTTCTGTAAACAAGACAATCAGAATCAGAAATCCTTGGTTGTCCCACAAACCGGGACATTTGTTTAATAACATGTACATTGTTTAATGTGCAATAACTGTAAAAACTAATTTCAACACACATACCTATTATACATATTTAATCATGTAAATGTGTATTTCAAGTAAATTTGTACATACATCAATCTGATTCCAGTTTACTTGTTACACTTCTGCTGCAGCAAACAAATTTCCCAGCTTTTGGGACAATAAAACATTTCTGGTTCTCAATGAGATGTTTTTACATTTGAAGTAAAAACATCTCATTGAGAACCAGAAATGTTTTATTGTCCCAAAAAGTGGGAAATATAACATTTGTAAGAGGATACTGATGACATTATTTCCTATGAAAGTGTTTCCACTTTCCATAAGTCCTAACAGTGTAAATTTCTGGCATTTTGTCTAAGCAGTGTTTACTACCATTACTGTAACAGTGACCTGCTCATAATTTTTCGTGTTCACTCAAATGTTGAAATTAAACAAAATGTTTTTGTTACTTGCCTCTTGCATTGCCTATTTACCATTTATGGTCATGTTATTTTATGTGCAATTTAATGCAGTATTTCTCAACCTTGGTCCGTAAGGCAGCATGCCAATAGTCAGACACACCTGGATTAATCAGTTTGTCCAATGATGTAAGACAGGAAATAAAAGAGCTGTGCTTAATTCAGGAAATAGTGAAGTTGTGCACAAAGCTCAGAAAGCACAAGTTTGTTTAAAAAAAATAGCACAGCCCCACCAAAAATATTTTTCACCAGCCGCCACTGAAAACAAATAATAACCAGAGAACATTAAAGAGCAAGTCACCCCCAAATCAACTTTTTTTTCCTGATAAACTGTATAAATGTGTGTCTAATCGTGCTGCAGACACGTGTAGTCAATAGTTTTGCACTTTAGTGCATTTTAGTTAAAATTTAAATTTTCTGCCTAAAACTGTCAGTGTTGTGCCGTTGTCAGGTAAAAACTTTGCACTGTATTTGAATTTAAATCTGACATCGCTATTGGCTAAGAGGTACCCTAGAATGTTAGCTGGTACCATATGATGTCACAATGTCGTTGTGAGCCTGTGTGTGTGTGTGTATTTGTTAGCAGCTCCGCCCTCTCGGTCTGCTAGGCAACAGCATTTGTTGCATTTTTCAAACAGGAAGTGGGAGTGGAGTAATACTCTGGTAGGGGGTGAGTTGCTCTTTAAAGAGTGAAGAAAGAGTGGGTTGTTGTGTATTAATATGACGATAGGAACTTTTATCACAGTTCTCAGACAGAAGACTATCTTCTTGTTTAGCCTGAATATGAACTCAGAGTGATCAATCACGTTTTTAACGTAACCAAGATGGTTTCTCAGTGATCTCGGCCTTTAAACACCACTGAACCCTTAATGATCCGATAGTTCATCCTGATAAACCAACGTTTGAAATCTGTTCATCAGATGAAACAAGCAGGGATCTCCGTCAGAGGACACCATAAGAAATGATTCAACAAGAATTCAGTGTCCTCAAACAACCTCTTGACCCCAAACATTTCAGGGTTTTTCCATAAAAGTCCTCGAGTCAGTCAGCTCCCAAGTCGCTGACTTCCTGAGGAGAGTGGATTGAGTGGCTGATGGGAGGATTTCTAGTTTCTGTGGGAGGAAACTAATGATGCTTGATGGTTGCTGAAGCATTTTAGACGTTAGTGAAGAGACTTTTTCCTGATCTCTGACAACAGATCTGTGAATCTCCATGAAGGAAAATCATGGATCATTGTTGGTCACTCAGTTTATCAGCAGAAATCCTCACATTTAAGCCAGCAACAGCGTCCGGTTTTCAGTTTCTACGTTTGATTGGCTTCATTTAATCTAACCAATAAAGCTTCTAAACACCCTTACCTCTAATTTCTCTGTTAGTGGTTTAAGTTACTTAAATAAGAATCATTCAGGTGAAGAAAAACATAAGATTTGAAACAAGCTTCTAGATTTTATCTTCACAGAATAATATTTTTAATTAATTAATTATTAATTAATTTTGATAATTCAGATAGAGATGAGAACAGTGAGGTGGGGTGGATCTATGAAGTGACTACACTTTGTTAAATAAACAAATTCATAGTTAGAATGATCACGAAAATCTCTGAAACTAAACGAAAGTCAACTTTAAAGCTGGTCAGTCCTCGTCGAGAGGCAACAGGAGGAGGAAAACAGCTGCTTGCTGTGCTCACGCGTTTGGATTTAGAGTTATGAAGATAAGCCATTATAAAATAAAGTCATTATTATGACGATAAATCGTAATTAAACAGTCATATTTATAAAGACGAGTCAGGCCAAATTAATCTTTGGTTAAAGGAGCAGAGAACGTTTAGTCTGGTTCAGAATTACACAGAAACATGTTTACTGGTCCTGATTCAAGCTGCACACGTCTTCCAGAGGAGCCGCCTGTAATCCTAGAGCTGGAGGCCGTAGACACAACAAACCTGCAGCTCCATCGTATGATCCATCATGTCTTCCAATCCCATCAGAGTGGGAATCCTGCTGATGGTGGGGTCACATGACCAGTTTGTTAGGATGCAGCAGAAAAATGTTGGACACCTCTGGAAGTGAGAGATGTTTGGTACCAAACCATGAACCCGAGACGGCTCGAACAGCTGGGTGGGTTAGGGTTATTAATAATAATAACAATAATAATAATAATAATAATTATTATTAAAATTATTATCAGTTTAGAATTAGACGAAAAGGCAAAAAGCACAGAGAAAACCTGAAACAATACATTTTGTGAAAACATGTTCTTCCTTATTAAAGCTGAAGCAGTGGAATCAGAGTTTTTATTAAACGTGTTTTATATTTTAGCTCCGTCATGAATTCTGAACTAAACATTTATTTAGGAGGAACTTCTTGGCTTGATCTGGCTTCATGCTCAGGAGTTTATGGCTGACAGGTGGAGTGTGTCTGGTGAAACAGTACCCCCCCGTCAGCACTTGGAGACCCCCCCATGGCGGGTAGAGGTGCCGTGGGTCGAGTGTGTGCTTCCTGCTGTCCCCTGAAGGGCGGATGGGAGGAACAGTGACTCTTCTGATTTCTAGTTTTTGTCCATTTTTAGGGACAGCTGGGACGTGTCTCTTTTTGGAGGGCAGACAGGATTGTCCTGTTTTTAGTCCACCTGAGACGTCTGCTCTCAGTCAGACAGAAGCTAATTCACACCGCGTCACTCTGAGCTCATCAATCCAGTTTATTAGCACGGGTTTATTTACAATCTGAATAAAAACACAATTAAAAACTGTAAAAGACAAGTTTTTTATCCACCATGTTGTTTTGTCCTACAGACGCCAATCAAGACAAATGTAATGATCTTTGACATTTAGGACGTTAAAATCAAATAATGAAACGTCTTCTGTCTTCATGTCCGTTCATCCTCAAACCCATGAATCGGACTCAGTGTTTTGATTTGACACAAACCGTTTGAGCAGCGATGATGTCGGGAATGTTTGTGTCTAACGGTGAAAACTCCTAAAACCTTCCTGTTTCTTTAGCAGCAGAGAAGGAATGAAAAGGAGAAAACATTCAAAAGTAACACACACACACACACACACACACACACACACACACACACACACACACACACACACACACACACACACACACACACACACAGACTGGACGGTGCCTCTCGGGCCCCTGGGGTGTCTCTGACTTAATGTTTTGCTCAGATCCAGTTGAAGCTCCTCAGCTTCACTCAGGAAGGAGAACAGGAGCAACAGCAACTGATCCCGGGCCTCCTCCTCTCTCACTCCTCCTTTTCCCGGCCACTTGCTCCCTCCTTTGGTGGAGTTTTCTCTCAGCCTTTCCTGAAATCGTCCCCGCTTTAATTCCTACGTACTTCTGAATCATTTTAACAGATATGAGTGAGTCTGGCTTCAGGCCCGCTCTGTCACTTCATCATGTTCCAGTCACAGAACGGAAACGTCCCGTTTGGTTTCCATTGCTCTGCTGGGGCCAAATCCATCCCAGCAGGATAAGGTTTAGGGCAGGATAATCAAACCATCTTCCTTAAAGGTTCACTTGTTTAATCAATACAGTAGCAGTGTTCTCTGGTACGAGTGAACGCCTTGTATGTCATTTTCAAGGGAATAAATATACCGGCGCACCATTTCTTCACAGCTGAGCTTCAGACAGCAGGATATGGAGTCTTATTTCCTGATATGTGCACATCTCTCCTCTGATTGGCTAACAGCAACACAACTCTACCACTGACTCTGTTTGCTCTGCAACGTCGATGTTTTATCTTCACCAATAACACAAGCCTGGAGGGGTTCTGCTGTGAGGTGGAGTTGCTAATGCTAGCGGTTAGCTTCTACTAGCCCAGATGTTTCACCCCCAGTCTGTTTTCTATCAGAAGCTACTGCAGGATATAGGTGTAGCAAACAGTTTTCATGTTCAGCCTGCATGAAACACTCAGAGAGACCCGTTAGAATCAGAGAGGATCATTAAGAATACATTTAAAAACTTATTTTTCAGTCAAATACAACTTTAAGTCACATCTGACTTGTTTGTGTGTGTGTGTGTGTGTGTGTGTGTTTCTGAATAAACATCATCCTCTCATCTTTCGGGGGTCAAAGGTCACACTCTAATTAGCTTAACGGACTGTGTTCAGAGTCCAATGAAGTCCTGAAAACTCCAAGAAACCAGTAAGCAGAGGAGTGTTAGACACAACACCCCAGTACACACACACGCACGCATGCACATGCACGCACGCACACACACACACACACACACACGCACGCATGCACATGCACGCACATGCACACAAGCACACACACACACGCACGCACACACACACACACACACACACACCTGCAGTCTTCTAGAGTTACTGAGGTTACCTTTAGCTGGGAGTAGATCAAACAAGAAATACCCAGATGTTTATTTGTATTTCTGCATCCTTTATGCTGTTTCTTTATGGAAATTCATTTTTTCTGTTTTTATTCATTATTCTAATTGCTGAAAGTTACAATAATAACCTCCCACCTTACCTGTGTTATTGTTTAGGTGTTTATGCTGCCTAAACGAGTGACTGTGGGATCATTAAAGCCTATTCTATTCTATTGTATCATGGCCTGGGTTGTGTGTGTGTGTGTGTGTATGTGTGTATGTGTGTGTGAGACAATGGTATATTTCTTAGAGCATTTGATTTAGCAAGAATGATGCAGAGATGAGATTTCAGCCATTTTAGGGAGAGTTGGGATGATGAAAATGGCCCGGCGTGCTTTTATCTGTACAATAAAACCCACAAGAGCCATAAAAATATATGTTTGTCGTTGTCCACACCCTTTCTGGCCTTACCCAGCTGTGTGGGCCCGGTGTCCCTCCTGGACCAGTGAATCAGTCTGAAATGTTAGTGTTTGATGTTTTCAGAAGGTCTGAAGATCACAGCGATGGTCTGAGCTGACTGACTGAAGAAACCGGAACCAGGAGCAGCTTTCTGATGATTTCCTTTCTGATTCACTCAGACTAATCCGAGTTAATCCATCTGATTTCAACACAACCAGCAGCTCTGAGTGACTGGATTACTGAGTACTAAGCTAATTATTGCGGAGCTCCATCGGCTGACTGAGTGTGTGAACTCTGGAATTTTCCAACCCATAAACATCTTTCCGTGTGACATTCCTGAGAAGGAAGCAGACACGAACGTTCGACTAGCTAAAGGAACTCCGTCATTAGGAGTTATGATGATGTGTGAACTTTGACCTCAGCTTTTAATCGGATGCTGGTTGTAGATTAAAATAAATCTTAGAAGTTTGAAAACATCTTCTTCAGAACAAATCTAGTCTGTTTGGGGTTTGGGTTAAGGTGTGGTCTTTTCTTTTATCTCTAAAATCCCTTTTCCTTGTTGGATTTTTCCCATTTAGAGCTTTAAAACAGAATAAGTGAATTTTCACCACTCGGATCCTCCTAAAGATCAGAAAACACAACAACTCAGCTGTGTGGGCCCGGTGTCCCTCCTGAACCTGTGATTCAGTCTAAAAAGTTTGTGTTTGATGTTTTCAGAAGGTCTGAAAATCACAGTGATGGTCTGAGGATGTCAGCTCAACCAGAAGCATCAGACCAAGATCTGGTTCTAGCTCCAATGTGCTCCATGAACGAGTGAAAGATTCCAACAACAGAGTCTCTCACTGGTTGTTTCCTAATCCTTTGATGTCCCAATTCTTGTTGTTAGTTTCATGTTCTGTCCTTGGATGAACTTGGATGTTCCTTTAAGCTTCCCAGTGCTGGGAAAACTAACTGGGAATAGGGTCCATTTAACTGAGATGAGCTACATCTGACGGTCAAAATGCTCTTCACTCACACACACACACACACACACACTCACACACACACACACACACACACACACACACACACACACACACACACACACACACACACACACACACACACACACACACACACACCTGACTCAATCAGGTGAAATTAGATCAGATTTGTTCATTGATCAGCTGGAAGAGCTGGACTGGAGTCAAAGATCCAGGATTTAGTGGGGACGTGTGACAGGAACGCGTGTGTGAGATCAATTATAAATGACCCGCACTTGTATAGCGCCTTTCAGAGTCAGAGGACTCCAAAGCACTTTACACCAGAGTGAAACATTCATCCATTCACACGCTGGTGGTGATGAGCTACATTGTAGCCACAGCTGCCCAGGTGTGGACTGACAGAGGCAAGGCTGCCAAGCACCACCAATGGGCAAGGTGTGTTAAGATCCTACAATGCTCTGATTACTGGACAACCTGCTCTACCTCCTGAGCTACTGGTGCCTCCCATGTGAGTATCAAGTGTGTATCTTTTGTGTATAGTGTGTATGGGGTTAGCCTCACAAACATCTCTCAGATTTGCAGGAAACTTCTTAAGTATCAGATCTGGAAACAAAACCCGTTTGAAAGCACTTTATCTTAATGTACTGGTCAAAATGTGTGTGTACGTGCATGTGTGTGTGTGTGTGTGTGTGTGTGTGTGTACGTGCGTGTGTGTGTCAGAAATAGATAATTATTTGTTTTTATCTCTAAGTGGTGGCAGCACAGAGTCACTCAACAAGACAAACACTGTCAGAGTCTAAAATAGTGCAGACCTCCCTCTGCCTCGCACACACACACACACACACACACACACACACACACACACACACACACACACACACACACACACACACACACACACACACACACACACACACACACACACACACACACACACACACACACACACACACACACACACACACACACACAAACCGTGCTCCTCTCCACCAGCAGCTTTATCTCCTCCTGTCATCGTCATTCTACCACCCAACATCTACACATACAGGTGTGTGTGTGTGTGTGTGTGTGTGTGTGTGTGTGTGTAGAGGAGGGTGTAATTTCAACAAGCTTTAATTGACCAAACTTTTGTTTGACATGCTCTGTAAACACGGCCACATCAGTCTAATGGCAATTACAAGTGGCCTCCTGCCGACCGGGCCCTGAGTTCCTGTGACAAACCGGATGATTGATCACCAGCAGCAACCGTTCTCTAACCTGATCAGGCAAATTACCTCGGCGACTGCCAGGGGCACATGAGTCCCTCACTGCAAAATTAAATTCACTAAGCTCATCACCCCATGTCTGTGAGACAGCCACGAAACGCTGCATTTTCACAGGGTGTGTGTGTGGGGTCCTCTCTCTCTCTCTCTCTCTCTCTCTCTCTCTCTCTCTCTCTCTCTCTCTCTCTCTCTCTCTCACTCACACACACACACACACACACACACACACACACACACACACACACACACACACACACACACACACACACACACAAGGTCTTCCAGAGGCCCCAAGGGGCCCTTAGCACCAGGTGATAGTGGTGATGGGGGACATGAAGACATATTAATGTACTGAAGACTTAATGAAGCTTCATCGAGTGCAGAGGAGAAAGAAGATGAAGGGATGAGAGGGGGGGGGGGGGGTGTTTGCTTTATTAGTTTACAACAGATTAATGGAGATAATCATTTAAGTGATAGAGATGGATTACCCCTTCAAAGCTGGCCACCGCAATGCACACACACACACACGCACGCACGCACACACACACACACATGGTAAAGCAGGGGGACCAAATGAACCTGTATTTTATATTGTTGCTGTTGAGACCGATTCACTAATAGAAATGATTTAAATCACCTTCTAGACTTTTTACAACCTGACTGTGTTCAATGCGGGTCTAAAACGTTAAAGGTGCAATTTGTAAGAACGACATCCTGTGTTCAAATGTGGTTCCTGCAGTCCATTTGTTTGATCAATCATATCACTCTCTCACTGCCGTCCCGTGAGTTTCATGGCTGTTGCTAGTTATGGATCAGCGCCAGAGGATTCTAGATGAGGACGGGGGAAGACGACCACAGCAGACTGATAAGTATGTAGATAAATACTTCGTCATATCTGGTGGAAGTTGTCTTGGGTGTTTTACAGTGGGGAGCACTTACTCCAAATATTATGGTAATATGTCTCTGGCAAAGAGGAAGTGTTGTTGTTTTCCGTCAAGCAGTTATCTCACTGTTATAGTTCTGAACGACTCATTAAAAGAAGTAGAACGCCACAAATAACTCATTATTCAATATTCACTTCACACATACATTTCACCGTAATACCCAGCTGTTGGTGATTGAAAAAGTTTTAGCACTGACCTTAGTATTTTAATTTACTTTTAGCATTGTTAGCTCAATGTTAGCTTCTAGCCTGCTTCACCCGATATTAGAGCAGAACAAAAAGATGCTGTGGCTTCTTAGGGCTATGATATACCTGCTGTGTCACCTCGCGTTGGCGCAGGCAGCAGGCTGTGTCTTTGTTGACATACTTGCTGCTCCACGGCACGGCACTGCATGTAGAACTGGAGGGTTCCACTAGGGGGCACACTAGACTACTCAGACTGGACAGAGAGCCAGGTTTGTGGGTACATCCAAAACAAACATGGCGTCAAAAGAAGAGATCTGTAACTGGTTATCGCAGCTGTACCGTAGATGTTGTGAAAGACCTCAAAACCACAAATGGAGGGTGTTTCTCAATGTCAAGGCGCCTGGCCTTGCGAGGCGATGTCTTGCTAGGCCAGGCTCCTTGCTTACGAGGACACTGTCCATCCTTGGTCAAAGAAAACGGTTAAATGGAACAGACTTGCATCACGTGACCGTGGTTTCCACGGCGGTCACGTAACTTCACGTGACACAGGAGATAACGTTACATTTTATACGCATTAGTTTCAATATAAATATATAATGAGCCTTTTACTTTTAAATTGTGTATATATTTATTAAATAAAAAATATAAGTGAGTTACTACCCGCTAGCCACCGAAGCTGCAACCACTAAGCAACTAACCAACCATAGCTAACTTCTTTGGATCTAAAAAAAAACATTTAAAATCAGCTGACTTACTTTTAAACTTGAAAATTGTCCCCGAAGTAGCTGCCGGCTTCTGATCCGTCGTCCTTTTGAAAATACCGCGGTGTATTCTGGGTAATGTTTGACCAAGGCTAGGCTACAAGACACCTCCCGTGTATCCTCGCTCAGCTAGCTAAATGGCTAACAAACGGAGAACACACGGATCGGTTGAACATGAACATTGGAACACGTCTTGGCATCTCCTGATGACGTATCTCCTAGGCAACCGGGGTGGGGCCAAGGCATCAAGGCAAGATTCCTTGGCATTGAGAAACACCCGGAGTCACTATGATGAGTGTGTCTGGCTCATTTTGTGTACTCCACCTACTGGTTACTTATATTGCAGCGTTCGGACGCATTGCCTTAATTTCGGAGAATGCGCAAAAACAACGCTTCTAATCAACGCAAGTAACGCGTGGAAACCATTTTAAACATGCGTTTGCGTTGTTAAACGGCAAGTTTATCACAGCCTTTAGGGGTTTGAGAAATACCTTCTGGGTTGATGCAGTTTACTGGCTTCGGCTCTGGGGCTTTTTACCTATTGGTGTTGAATTACAAATGTCTGCGTTGCAGATTCTGCAACCTCACAAACTCACAGAAAGGAACTTCGTTCTGCTTTTGTTTTGTCCGAAAGGGAAAAAAGCCGACAACTCCCTGCTGTCTGGGAATGAAATGTGTTTCTACGTATAAATTTCCTTCCAACATGATTCAAACATTAGACTGTTTTGCGTTTATTTCACAGTAGAATTTCTACAAATTGCACCTTTAAAACTTGCAGACAAAAACAGACGAAAGACAGAGTCACAGCAGAAAGTGAAGAGTTGGCTTGATTGTATCCATCCACAGTGTGAACGAGTGAGTCTGGTCCCTTAAAAAGCACTTCATCTTCACTCATTTTTGTTAATTTTAGTAGCTAAATATTAAATATATAACACCTATCACTGATAAAGTGACAAAGTGCTTTACAAAGAAAATAAAAATTAAATTAAATTAAAAGATGATTAAAAGACAAAAAAACAAAACAATAAAAGGTGGAGCAGTGGCTAATACTGTTGCCTTGCAGCAAGAAGGTCCTGGGTTCAAATCCCAACCTGGGGCCTTTCTGCGTGGAGTTTGCATGTTCTCCCTGTGCATGAGTGGGTCCTCTGCGGGTTCTCTGGCTTCTTCCCACAGTCCAAAAACATGATTGTCAGGCTGATTGGTTTCTCAAAATTGTCCTTAGGTGTGTGTGCTTGGTTGTTTGTCCCGTGTGTCTCCGTGTTGCCCTGCAACGGACTGGCAACCTGTCCAGGTACTCCGCCTGCTTGCCCAGAGACAGCTGTAGATAGGCACCAGCCCCCCGCGACCCTGCGAGGACAAGCGGGTAAAGAAAATGGATGGGTGGCTAAAGATCATTACAAAGAAATAAATATTCATTATTTTATCA
>NC_091752.1:8301374-8303874 GCF_043380555.1 Nothobranchius furzeri
TATGATCGGAGTTTCATAAACACATGAGACGCCATGTTGTCGCTCCACACATACCCTTCAGGATGAGACCTCCGTACAGATCCAGAATGCCAGGTCCTCGGACCCCCCTTTCGGTACCGGAGCCGATGAACCAGCGTCAGCAGTACGACAGACTGGTCTTTGGATTGTCTCCAGGTAAAAAGCGACAGTTGATTGACAGCGTCAGATGGACCCGGAGGGTCAGTGAGTTCAGCTTTTATTCTGAAAGGAACCGTTGCTTGGTTGGTGAAATGCAACTGATTTTATCCAGCTTGTTGGTTCTTTGCTTAAAAAGGAAATCCGGGTGGCCGGTCCGATACTTCTCTTAGAATGCGGTGAACTGCAGTGAACTGTAGAGAACTCAGAGAACTGAACCAAGATGGCGTGGGAACTGGTTTTATTAATCTGGATGTTTTGATTTATGGTCGAATCAAAGTTGGGCAGATTTATAAACACCACAGAGACTATGCCACGCTTCAGAAAGGAAGGTTCCCATTGGATGAGTAAAAGCAATGTGTCATGCGTTTACATTACGTGTGATTAGGATGTCTAGTGCAGCTAGACTAAAGTCATATTACTCATTAAACTTACTAATCATAACATTGTCATTTCACAGATTGGTCAACATCTAATTATTGACTAACACTTTGTTTGATTAGCTTTATTAAAAATAGAGTTCTTTGATTTATTAAAAAGAAAGAGTCCTTTGTCTTCATTCTTCTCTTGTGCTGGAAAGGAAGCAGTTTAGAAGCAAATGCATGAGACCTTGAGGCGATATCTCATGCAGATTAGTTCTGTGTCAGAGGCGTCTGAGGAGAGAGGGTAAATAACCTTCGGTGGAATAGCTCCTTCATCACGTTACACGGTTAAGACTACAACACATAACTTGTTTTTGTTTACCAGTCAGGCTTTCCGATATCAAAGAGGGTGTGATTTCTGAGTTGCCTTGGTAAAACATCTCCAAACTTGTCAGCCTCTGATTGGCTGTCCAAATCATAACAGCTAAACCTTAAAACTAGATCATTCTGAGAGATTCAACAGTTCTAGAGAATTGCTCAGACCGGCCGTCTGTTGCAAAACCTCTTTAACCATCAAAGATTTTGACACGTTGTCAAAACCTTTTTGCACCTGCAAAGCTGATGAGCAAACAGTTCCTGCATGAACCAAGCTAATGTTATTAGACTCCTTAAGAGTCCGTTAGACGGACGGTTCCATACAGCTGTCATGACCTGAGACATCTCTGGACTGAAGAGTCGGTACCACGGTATTCTACAGCCCTCCGGTGCCAGCAGTCAGCCGACCCCTGCGGCTTTCGGATCCACCGAGAGGGTCTCTCTAAAACGGGTAAAGTAGACATGACAGATTGCGTCTGAATATTCCTCAGATGATAACAACTTTATAGCTTAGAGCAAACCAAATTCATTTCACCAGAACTCAGCTTACGTTGATAAGGAAGCTCTGACTGACATCGCATTCACACATAGGTTCCTTCATCACGTTTAGTTACATCCGCTCACAGTAAATGCTTAATTAATTAGTCACGTGTTAAATTGTTGGTAAATAAATTCTTACTTTTATAAGCCTGACTCTTTCTTGAAGTAACACGAAGTGTGGTTGATCACTGAAAAAGCAAAGAACCTAGATCTTCTGAATTAAATCCTAGAATCTTCTGAATAATTACAATAAAGACCTAGCAGGTTAATATTTCATATTTATATAGAATATTACATCTTTCTGGTCATAACTGATAAAATCATCAATTTACCTCCGCTACAAATGATCAGATGAATCCATCATAGAGGTTAACAAGTTCAGGCAGCGAGGGTATAACATGGCGGCTCCTAAACACTTGAGCATGTATCTTAAGGAATATTTCTTTCTTAGTGGTGTAGTGGTAGACCGTCCGCCCTGGGACTGGCAGATCGATGTTCAAATCCCGGTCGGGTCATACCAAAGACTTTCATAATAGGACCCATACCTCTCCACTTGACACCCAGCTTTAAAGGGGTCGGACTGGGGGGGGGGGAGTTAAACCACCAGATAGGTCCTGAGCGCAGCCACAACTGCAGCTCACCACTCCTCACTGAGATGGGTCAGATGCAGCGTTGAATTTCACCAGTGCACACGCGTGTGTGTGTGTGTGTGACTCGCTGACCGTTAGCCTAACTGGGGAGCGGCTCTCACATCAGAAGTGGTGTTTATATGAAGCACTACAGAAGGAACTCTCTTCTTTAAACTGAGCTGAGCACGTGGAAGAGCTTCCTTTGCTTTAATCCAAACTATCCTGCCGAAGTCAGGAAGAGTATTTATTCATGCTGCGGACGCCAGGGCGGAGCCAGACCGGGGGGGGGGGGGGGGGGGGGGGGGGACGACAACGTGTGTGTTGGACAACAGAGCTGCTGAAAACCGTAAAGCAGAAGGATACGGAAGGTTTTTTTCACATGTAAATATTTGAGTGCATGCACGTGCACGTGAGCAGTGT
>NC_091752.1:8306374-8333874 GCF_043380555.1 Nothobranchius furzeri
CCGGCTCCGTCTTTCTGCCTCAGCTCCTGCTTCATCCTGCTGCTTTATAATAAAGCCTGGAGCTGAGCGGAGTGTTTTTTGGGTTTCATTAACAATTAGAACAACCTCCTGGTCTTAGGCTTCAGACTGAGGAGCAGAACTGTCACAGACAGCACCAATAGTAAGACCTAAGACCTGTTTCTGACCCAGCACCACAGAACCCATCCAACCCTATGACCTCATGACTCCACTTCTCAGGACTGGTTACGGTGGTTTTAGTATGCCTTTATGAATATCAGACACACAGATGTTTGATGCTCATCAGTGACTGACTTCACTAACAATCTGATAAAACATCCATGATAGGAGATGAGTGTGTGTCTGGACGGCAGACTGAGACACAGAATAAAGATGATTGTGTACCCAGGATGATGTAAGCCTAGATGCTTTTCTCCACCGTGATTCGTCACGTTCCACCTGGTTGTATCTTAGCTGCGTTACCTGGAGGTGAGGTCACAGGTCAGCAGAGTGAAGAGCAGAAATGTAATGTTCAGACATGTAAGTGTTTGATGTTTTTGCTTCTCGTGCTACCCCTTCTGTACTTTGTGCTCAGAGTTTTCACTGTCTTCCTTCTTAAAATCTATTTTTTGTGTATTTTAGATTTTATTTTAAATGCGACAGTTTTTTAAACCCAAAACACGTCCATGTAGGAAATGGATTTGGTTATGAAACGTGATTTTTGAGCAGCATCTCTTGCCTCGTGTCCCAGCACCAGCCTGCCACCTAGTGGACTCACAGCTGAATTTCAAACTCAGCACAACTGCAGAGTCACCATTAGATGTTAAACTAGGAGCAGATCACAGGAGCCAGTGTCAGGCCTCATTCAGAAAACAGCTCAGATGGCATCAGATGGATATATAGATGCAGCCCCAAAACCCTGTGGAACGACGTCACTGACTGCTGAACAAGAACGAAACGCGGCAAAGGCAATCAGACTGAAATATATCAGATGAAGATGATTCCAACTCCTGAAAATCAAAACCTTTGATGATCTTATTCTCTGTATTAAGAGGCTGTGGTTGACAGTGTCAAATGTAGCTTTGAGGTCAAACAGGAAGAGAACATTAGCATGAAGCACGGAGGTGGGCTGTTCATGGTGTGGGATGAGAAGCAGATTTTTCTGCCTTCTAAACCCAAAGCATTTGATGTTTCATGGATTCTTATGAAAGACTCCTTATTGCTACGGCTTTTAATGGAAACTGTGTCCATGGTCATCGGGGCTCCCGTCTGGCGCCAGACAACACTGGCAGTAAGTCGGGATCCAACTTTGTGGCTTAAGGATCAAGACTCTGCTTTCTGCATACAAGGTGGTCCTGTTGGCGTCATCAAACCATGATCTCCAGCTCTCACTGGAGCGGTTCGCAGCCGAGTGTGAAGCAGCTGGGATTAGAATCAACTCCTCTAAATCCAAGACCATGGTCCTGAGTCAGAAAAGGGCAGAATGCCTTCTCCAGGTCAGAGATGAGGTCCTGGCTCAAGAGAAGGAGTTTGAGTATCTCAGGGTCTTGTTTACGAGTGAGGGAGAGATGGAGCAACGTATTGATACTGCATCTGCAGCGATGCAGGTGTTGTACTGGTCGCTCGCTGTGAAGACAGAAGTGAGTCAGAAGGCTCCTCTACATCGACAGGAGCCAGTTTAGGTGGCTCAGGCTTCTGGTCAGGATGCCTCCTGGACACCGCTCCTATCTGGCATGAAGGAAGATCCAGGACTCCTAGGAGGGACTACATTTGTTGGCTTCCTGGAGGAGCTGGCCCTCTGCTTATGGTGCCCCCATGGACCGACCCCGCGTAAGAGGAGGGAAACGGATGGATGGATGAACAAAGGACATGGTCTCTTTCTCTCTCTCGCTCTCTCTCTCTCTCTCTCTCTCTCTCTCTCTCTCTCTCTCTCTCTCTTTCTCTCTCTTTCTCTCTCTCTTTCTCTCTCTCTCTCTCTCTCTCTCACACACACACACACACATACAGACACACACACACACACACACACACACACACACACACACACACACACACACACACACACACACACACACACACACACACACACACACACACACACACACACACACACTCACAGAGAAAAAAAGAGGTAGCCTCTTCTTTCACCCATTAGCTAGTGAGTGTGTTCTGCATCTCTGATTTTAACGCAGTCAACAAGCAGCTTATGAGCTGAATGTGTGTGTGTGTGTGTGTGTGTGCACGCACGTGTGTGTGTGTGTGTGTGTGTGTGTGTGTGTGTGTTGGTGGGGTGCCCTCCAGCACTGTTACATCTAAGTCTCTGTCAAAATTAATAACTAGAATTGGATAAATATGCTAATCGAGGAGGGGAGGAGATAATTAATCATCATTTTAAAGTAAATTAATACATACATCAGTTTTGTCAGGGGCATTCTTGGCTCAATAGTCTGCAAAATTGAAGTTTGAGGTGTTAAGGGGCTCTGCAGGATAGTTATAACTAAAACGTTCAAATCTGCCCTATTTAGTGATCAATCAAGCCGTGGCCTGCAGGCGAGGCTGCTCTCAGACTCAGACAGCAGAGAGGCTCACTGGCACAATAAACATAAATCAATTTGTAAATTAAATTAAGTTGTAGATGCCGTCAATAAACTCTCATATGTTTTATTTATTAGTTAAGATTATGTTACAATAGAAATACATACATATTAGTAATTTATTAAAATCATACAATAATAAACATTATAGTTTCATTCATTGAAATAAAATGCATTTATTTTGGTTTAAAACACATTAACATCCAATAGGAACTTATCTTTCGTTGCACTGTTGCTCGGTATGAATTTAACTGAAACACAATTCGAGATTCACTGAGGAACATTTCTGCAAGAGACGGTGAAGAAAAGGTTTTTTCCTGAAGATAAAATGTTTTTTTGTAAAAGCTGTGAAAGTCACCTCTCATTTTTGAGCTAAAGCAGCCAATGAGGTACAGTGTTTGGTTTTGTGTGTTATTTATGACGATGTCTGATATCTTTGTGAACTAATTCATGTTTGTGTTCCTAGTTCTGACGGCATTGTGAGGCGTCACAGCACACGTGAAAAACAGAGGGCTTAAACATATGAAGGCAAACCAGGAACAGGTGAGCAGAATTCAGTCATTTAGCTAAAGGATCTTAAGAAACTCATGAATCTAAAGAAGGGAAACCAAAGAGAATAATCCCAAAATAAACAGACACAGGTGGATGAACCAAGACAAAAGCTGTATTAAAAAAATAAAAAATTAAAATAATAACAGGGTTAGGGATGAAATTGATTCATTTGCTTGTTGGCAGAAGAAATATGTGTCGAAACTTTTCTTTACAAAAAAAGGTTTCTGGTTCAACACCATCAGCGGTGTGGCGCAGCATTCTGGGCCCTGTGAAGCCACTTGGTGAGCCTTTGCTCTGCACTATCAGCCATGACCCGCACTTGTGTAGCACCTCCAAAGTGACTTACACTACAGGTGATTCTGGCGTCATCAGACCGTGATCTCCGGCTCTCACTGGAGCGGTTCACAGCTGTGTGTGAAGCGGCTTGGATGAGAGTCAGCTTCTCTAAATCCAAGACCATCTTGAATTGGAAAAGGGTAGAATGCCTTCTCCAGGTCAGGGACGAGATCCTGGCTCAAGAGTGTCACAATGGGTGTAGCTAACCTCTCCATGAGTTTTTCCTGTTTGCAGGTGGGCACGCCCGGAGAGCAGCTGCTGCGAATTCCCTCATCAGCTCGCAGGGGATTTAAGGAGCGGTGTGACAACTCACCAGTGCCGGATGATTACTCGCATTGGGTACTCTCATCATCTGCCTGTTACCAGCTCGTCAACCTGCACTCTCACCTGTTACAACAAGGCGCCTCCGGATCTCCTGTCCACCCGCCACACCGCTTCTCCCTTTGGCCGTCTGCTCTCCTGCGCTCACCTGCCCGCTCCTGGAACCGGTGCTCAGCTCCCAGCCTCCTCCAACAGCTTCCACTCAGACCTGACACGCCCCCCTCTCAGCGCTCCACTACCTTACTGGAATCTGTAAGCCTCCATTCTATTACACCTTCCCCGTCAGCTTTACATTACTCATTCTTGTTCTCTGTCTCAGAACGCTGCCAGAACCGCCCTCCTCCGACGTCTCCCCAGCCTCGTCAAACTCAAATAAAGATGTATTATTTTTACTCATCTTGTCTCTTCGTGATTCTGCATGTCGTGGGTCAAAAGACTCTATCCCAACATGACAAAGAGGAGTTTAAGTATCTCAGGGTCTTGTTCATGAGGGAGGGAAAGATGGAGCGTAAGCTTGACGGATTGGTGCTGCATCTGCAGTGATGCGGGCGTTGTACCGGTCTGTCGTGGTGAAGAGAGAGCTGAGTCTGAAGGCGAAGCTCTCGATTTACCGGTCGATCTACATTCCTACCCTCACCTATGGTCACGAGCTTTGGGTAGTGACCGAAAGAACGAGATCGTGGACATAAGCGGCCGAAATGAGTTTTCTCCGCAGGGTGTCTGGGCTCTCCCTTAGAGGTAGGGTGAGAAGCTCGGTCATCTGGGAGGGGCTCGGAGTAGACCTGCTGCTCATCCATGTCGAGAGGAGCCAGTTGAGGTAGCTCGAGCATCTGATTAGGACGCCTCCCTGGTGAGGTTTTCTGGCCCAGTCCAGCCGGGAGGAGACCTAAAGGAAGACCCAGGACATGATGGAGGGACTTTGTCTCACGGCTGTCCAGGGAACGCCTTAGGAGTCCCCTGGAGGAAACGGCCCAAGTGGATGGGGAGAGGGAAGTCTGGGTCTCCTTGCTTAGGCTGCTGCCCCGCGATCCGACCCTGGAAAAGCAGCCAAAGTGGATGGATGGATGGATGGATTCATTTATGGATCCATCCATCCATCCGGATGATTCTAGACCAGGAACAGGCAGGCTGAGAGGAAAACAGAAACACAGATCATGACAATATCAATCATCCTTATTGGAAGTTGTCAGGATCTAATGGAATGCTGCTGATGTATTTCATGTTTTTCATATTTTCATATTATTTTTCAGGCTGTTTACATTGTATTAGTTCTTTTTTTTTTTTTTACTGAAACCAAGTTTTCTGTCGGTGCCACTGCTGGAAATGTGATCATCTGTTAACAGCCCAACTTTGATAATGTTTAAAAAGTGGGAAACACTGATTTGTATCTGTGTGTGTGAGGTGTTTATGCTCTCTTCTTCCTTTTTCACAAATGGAGAGTTGTTCTGGCTGACAGGATCATGAGTCACGGATGATGACTGGTAGCTCTTCCACACGTGAGTTTGTCCACATCAGTCTCAGAAAATCCTCAAATCCACTGAAAAACGCTTCAAGAGTTTTAGCCTAAAGTATAAAAACTACTCAGTAAACGTTTATTGTTTTAGGAGACTCAGCAGATTGCTGTTAAACTAAACATCTCATTAGCTAACGAGCTGACCTTGTCTCCATGGTGATGATCTAGTAAGGGACCTGTTGCTGCTTCTGGTGGACAAACTCAGATGTTAAAATGTTAAAGCAATGTTTATGTTTCATGTTTCAGTCAGAATCTCCACGCTTAAGACGTTATTACTCATTTCACTGATTTAAAGGAGACATATTATGACTTTTATAACGAGTCCATGGTCAGCACAAACATTTAGGAAGTTCTTTGGTCTAAATCCCGCTCCCATAACACAATTTCAGCAGCTTTATCCATGACAGTTTCAGTACCTTCCAGAATGAGCCATTCCTGGACTTTTTCGCCCAGTTTGTTTACAAGCACATCAGAAAACGGAACTGCTGCCTTACGTCTTGTGAAGTGGGTTTTATGTAACCGTGTTATTCTGGCTGAAGGCCAAACTGGTTCTAGCTGAGCTGAAGCACCCAGATAATGTGAAACCCGCCTTCATCTGCATAAACGGCTCAGTCGAGCTGTGACTGGTTACCTTTGGAAGAGCACCAGACCGCGGGAGAGGCCTTCTGATATCATAGCCACACCATCAAACAGTCGCAGACATGACATCACCACAGAATCTCCTCCCCCCTGGCTTAGCTGCTACTCACATCATGGCGAGATTTATGGCGAGTCGTTCCTTTTGAAGAAAGGATTCGAAGTTTGCTGAACTGAGAGCCATTGTCCGTCTGCTCTTCTCCGTGTCTGGTTCAATGATGTAAATGTGACGATTTGTAGTCCTGGACACACAACCTAAAAGGCTCTTCCCTGTTTGGAAATAAGGGCTTTCTTGGCTTCAGAA
Organism: Nothobranchius furzeri; assembly: GCF_043380555.1. Taxonomy (NCBI): domain Eukaryota; kingdom Metazoa; phylum Chordata; class Actinopteri; order Cyprinodontiformes; family Nothobranchiidae; genus Nothobranchius; species Nothobranchius furzeri. Next base: position 8,312,628 of record NC_091752.1, read on the forward strand.
TGTGTCTCTAAAATTCAATTCAATTCAATTCAAAAATACTTTATTAATCCCAGAGGGAAATTGATTAAAATTCATGGACATGTGAAATATGGCACAAATCAAACGGGATCAATAGCTTTTTAGCCCCGCTGACTTGCATTCGTTTTTCCTGGGGACCCGTGGTCCGGAAGTAAATGGGTGTGACTTAGGCTCCCTCTTTCTAGCTGGACCTGTGTAAACCAAACCTAATCAGTGTGTTTAGATGCACACCTGAGTTGATCCAGGGCCATCTGTGTCATGCTGTTGCTCCCCTTGCCCCTGTGCCTTGGGTTTTACCTTCACTGTGCCCACCTGCGTGTCCCAGTGTGTGTGTATAAGCCTTGTGCGTTGCTAGTATGTTTATCGGTTTGTACTCGTTACATGTCTGTTTGTGTTTGCACCTGTCTACCCTGCATGTTGTGTCTGCACTCCTGACCAACAAAAACTGTTGCTGGCAACGCATCCCCTGATTGGCTGCTATGAGGTGAGGAGCTCAGGTATCTGGAAGCTGCACTCCTCCAGGTTTTGTGATGTCCCAAAATGGGACTGACACTAGAAAACAGATGGAGGGATTTCTTCCATGTTTGGAGTGTTTGGTAGCAGAGACCCATCAATAAACGATGCAAAAGGTGAGATAATCCCATCAGACTCCGAGACATTAATGTGTAAGATGGGGTGAGGGAGTCAACCTTTAATTTAACAGTCGATTGATTTTTCTTGTGTGTGTGTGTGTGTGTGTGTGTGTGTGTGTGTGTGTGTGTGTGTGTGTGTGTGTGTGTGTGTGTGTGTGTGTGTGTGTGTGTGTGAAAGACGCAGATTTTTTCCCTATAATAAAAATTTAACATATGAATTAAACTGGATTATTAGCTCATTAATAAAAGAAATGATAATAAAACAAAAGGTCAATTTGGAGTTTAGGATTTTTCCTAATAAATAAATAAATAAACAAACAAATAGATAAATAAATTAATTAATTAAAAAAACGCACTTATGTGTTTTGTCTCATCAGCATTAGATTAGGGTCCGTCCGGCCCTCTGAGATCGGTTCTATTCCCGGAGCGTGACCAGCCTATCAGTGAGGATAAATTAATCCATCATAGTGTCTCCTAGCTGATGAGGACCATCTTGGACCCACATGGCTCCAGACCGCCGGAGGACACGCGCGTCTGACTGAAAGCGGCCCGTGGGAGAAATGCGCACACGCCTCAGTGCTCGGGCTTATGTCGCAGTTCTCTCAGAAAATACTAAAATATGACGTCAGAGGGCCAGTGATCGGTTTTGGTCTTTTAATGAGTTAAAGTGAAAATATTTTTATTTGACAGCCAGATGTGTGCGCGCGCTCTCCCTCCAAAGGCACTTAGAGAATAAAACATAAATAAATCATTTCAGTCATCAAAATATTAAATTAGATAAAATATCAGCTCAGAAACATGTCTGCTGTCCTGGAGGCGCTCCTCCCCACGTGCCCGTTTACAGGTAAACGGCTGAGGTGTCCCCAAAGCGCGTCAATCGTCCACTTGGATGTCCTCGTCCTCCTCCGAGCCGGTACCGCACCGACCCAGACCGAGCTGCCTATTCGAGTCCAGGCTGCTTTCGGTCTCCCGTCCGGTGCTCGAGGAGACCTCGTCCTGCTTGGACCGGGTCGGTGTGAACCTTTCTGAACCTCCCGACGCGCACTTCTCCAGCTCTGCCAGCTTGGAGAGCTTCTCCAAAGCCACCGTGCCCGCGGCTCTGGCGGACTCCACGTCAGCCTTCATCTCCTCCAGGTCCCGCTTCAGCTTCGCTCGTCGGTTCTGGAACCATGTGATGACCTGCGCGTTGGTCAGACCCAGCTGCTGAGCGATCTGGTCCCGGTCGGCTGGACTCAGATACTTCTGGTAAAGGAACCGTTTCTCCAGCTCAAAGATCTGCTGGTTGGTGAAGGCCGTGCGGGACTTCCGCCGCTTCTTAGCGGGGTTTCTCTGTCCGAACAGCGCCAAACCACCTGGGCCTGAGAGGAAATGTTAGAATAAACCGGGTCATAAAAATGAATAGAACCAAAACAGTCACTGCGCATGCGTCCACATTAGGCTGTATTTAAAAGTTAACTACTGGCTTTTTTCTTTTCTTTTTGCAGACATAATTTATTTTTTGTGATTTTCACTCAAATTCAGATTTAATTTAATCCTCGGATTTTATTTTGCATCACCCAACAATCTCACATAAGCTACGTTAAACTGCATATAATAATCTTTACTGTCATTAACGTAACTCATGTTTAATAATAATAATAATAATAATAATAATAATAATAATAATAATAATAATAATAATAATATCTTTATCTAACTGGCCTAATTATGATTTTGACTGCAGCCTCGCTGTGGTCACGTGCTCTTTTTTCCATTCCTGCAGGTCTCAGCTGGATATAAATGACATTTATTTAACCCCTTAAGCCCTAGGCGGCCTATTTTGAAGCCTAATCATCATCATCATCATCATCATCATCATCATCATCATTATCATCATCATCATCATCATCATCATCATCATCATCGTCATCAGCAACCTTTATTTATAAAGCATATTTAAACGGCGACAACGCCAACCAAAGTGCTGTACACGACGATACGTCACCAAACAGCAACATAAAATAGATAAAACTAATGAAAACTATAATAACGAAAAAACCAGGAAAGCACAAGGGTTAAACAGTCTCAGTCGGGAAGGCCAGGAAATAAAAATAAGTCTTCAAACGTACGTTAAAAGTGGAAAGGGAGGGGGCAAGTCGGACCGTCAGGGAGAGTTGGTTCCAAAGTTGAGGCGCACAATCTGAAAAAGCCCGTTCGCCACGGGCCATGTAGCGGGCGGACAAGCAGAAGGTGCTGGTCAGAGGATCTCGCCGGAACATAGGGACTCAAAAGATGTACCAAATAAGAGGGGGCCATTTCATGAATAGATTAGTAAACCAACAGAAGAATTTTGAACTCACCGAACTGGAAGTGCAAATTTGCCAAAACAGGGGTGATATGCTGCCGTCGGTCTGTGCCCGTAAGAAACCTTGTGGCCGCATTCTGAACCAATTGGAGGCGTACCACTGAAGAGGAGGGAATACCATATTGGCATAGTCCAGACGTGACGTTACAAAGGCATGAACAACTGACTGAAGATCTTTTTTGGCCAGCCGGCGAAGATGAAAGAAACACGACTTGACTACCTGATTTATCTGTGCATCCATTTAAAAAAGCGTCCAGAGTGACCCCCAAATTTCTAATTGTTGGCTTCACCAAAACTGACAATGACGGGGGCAGAGATGGCTCCACAGCCGAGGGGGAGCAGGGGGCAAAGAGAATAGCCTCCAGTTTGGAGCTGTTAAGATAGAGATGATGATGATGATGAAGGTTGGATTTCTAGTGCCGGTGGCTCTGCTCGTATTTCCGGAACAACAACAGCTACAGTTTATACTAACTCCCATATTCCAGTCAGAACTGACAAAGCTTCTCAAATGAACATTTTAATTAAAACTGAAAGTAACATTTTCGCATTTAGCTGAAAAGACTAAAGTTAATGTGAGATCTAAAATAATCCTAATTGCTGAAACCCGTTCACCAAAGCCGCCTCCACAGCGGTGATTTACCCTCCGCAGCCTGCAGGACGCTGACCTCCAGGCCCTTAAAGGTTTTACTGGCCAGTTCCTCCAGCGCCCACAACGGGGAGTTCTGATCCAGCAGCGGTCGTCCGGACAGGCTGTGACCCGCTGGTGGAACCTCCTCTACGGTGGCAATCTGGTGCGACTTGGTCCGGTTTACGCACGGTTTGTTGAGGATGTCCTCGATGCTGAAAGGCGTCAGCGGCTTGATGGAGTGGACCGAAGCGGCGAGCGGGCCCGGCACGCGCCTCGTTTCCGCTGTTGGACACTTCGGTTTGGTCTCGGAGGTCATGTTGGACCGCAGCTTCAGAGCTAGCAGATCGGTGTTAAAACAGAAGGAGGCACATCTGCTCTTCGGAGCCCGTTATCCAGTGCGCATCCGGTATTCACGCGTAATAACGCACGGAACGATCCCATCCGCTCGGTGGATGCTGCTGCTCTGAGAACAACCCCTTGACCAGCAGTAACCAGTAACCACTTACTTATGTCTGGATGACAACCAATACCGCGCTCCCCATATGCGCGTGCGCGTGAATGTGAGTGAGGGTGGTGCAAGGGCGACCCGATGGAGAGCCTTTACCGACAGCCTGAAAGAGTAAACAGTTATATGTTATTAAGCGTTGTAATAATGAAGTAATTGTTCTAACCAGAGATATTTATTTACCACAGTCCTTCTGTAATAAGCAAACTCTCCAGTATCCAAGAGAAGATGTTTGAACTAGAACAAGGAACCCCGCAGGTCCTGTTCCTATACAGCCGGACTGCAGCAGACTGACGCTGTTGGGGATGGCTGAGCGTGACTAAAGTGGTTTATTCATCACTAGTGATGGCCTCACTAGTCATTTTGATAAATTACTGAATTTAATCACAGAAGATGTTGAATAGAAAAGATGATTAAAGCAGGCTAAGCTTTGTTGTCACCAGGTGCTGCAGCTGTTACAAGTTACAGCTGTGAAACAGATAAAATTCAAAACTTCAGTTTCAATTTCTGATCAGTTTAAACATCTAAGAGACAAAAGATTTAGAACTGTTTATGACATGAAGTCCATTTAAAGCACCCACAGATACATGCTGGTTGATTAGTAACCTTCTGACTCACAGTGATGCAGGGGACCGTTCTGTTCTGGTCCTGCTGGACCTGACTGCAGCCTTTGACACTGTTGACCATCACCTGCTACTGGAGAGACTGAAAGACTGGGTAGACCTATCAGGAACTGCTCTGGAGTGATTCTCCTCTTATCTTTCTGAGCGTTTCTTTTCTGTGGCCGTCTCCAAGTTTAGGTCCTCCACCACCTCCCTTACCCATGGTGTCCCACAAGGTTCTGTGCTGGGGCCTCTGCTCTTCCTCCTCTATCTGCTTCCTCTTCAGCACATCCTGAGCTCCTTCAAAGGAATCTCCTACCATCTTTACACAGATGACATCCAAATGTACATCTCCTTTAAGCCCCATGAGATGTCTAAGCTGCAGCTGTTACACACCTGCTTAGACTCTATCAAAACCTGGATGGTGGGAGCTTTCTTCAGCTGAATGAAGATAAGACTGAGATCCTCATCTGTGCCCCAGACAAGCTGGTTCCCAAAGTCAGAGACTCTCTTGGTCAGCTTGCTTCTCACACCAAACCTTCCGTCAGGAGTCTTGGCGTGACCTTTGACCCAGCTTTCACCCTGGATTCTCATGTCAGTTCTCTTGTTGGCTCTTCCTTCTTCCATCTCAGGAACATTGCTAAGCTGAGTCCCATTCTGTCCCGCTCTGAACTTGAGACATTTCTCCACACCTTCATCTCCTCACGCTTAGACTACTGTAACTCTCTTTTCACGTGTCTGAGCAGAACCTCCCTGAACCGTCTACAGGTGGTTCAGAATGCCTGTGCTCGGCTTCTGACCAAGTCCTCCAAATACACCAACATCACCCCGCTTCTCCTCCAGCTTCACTGGCTAACAGTCAGCTTCAGGATTCATTTCAAGATCCTGGTTCTGGTCTATAGGGCCTTACATGGACAAGCACCATCTTACATTGGTGATCTTCTTAGTCCCCAGGGACGAAATTTTGATTTCAGAAGTGGGGGGGACACAGCCTGGGACGTAATTTTGGGGGGGGACGGGTGGGACATGTCCCCCCCACTTTTTCAAAAGGCAGTTTTGGTCCCCTGCACTTTTTTCCATCCAAAAACAATGTTACGCTCCATTAAATGGATTTGGTTGAGCACTAGGACCGAAACGGAAACCGGTTTCCTATTAGACCCGCCCAAAAGCTAATCTATTGGCTCTTCTGATACTTGCTAACGTATTATTGGCTGTTGCTGCTGTCACTCCAAATTGTAAACAGTCAGAACGTGCTCACGTTGTTTTGCTAGTTTGGAGCCGCTAGGGAACACCGGTACTGAGTCACATCGTCAACTAGACGCTGTGTAATATCAGAGCTCAGCTCAGCTTTCATTACATAACATTTGAATAAGTGTTCATTTGTGAGTCTTTGGTAGTTAGGCACAGCCAGGAGGCAGCATGTCAAGAAAACGAAAAGTGGATATAAGAGACTTCTTTCAAAGTCAAAACGTAAGTTGGAACATGTGACACCCCTGCATTAAGCTCAGACTCACCTCCTCCTTCACAAACATACTCAAAACTAACTTTTACAAACTCATCTCCTCCACATAACTGACTCCTCAGACACAATTTATTCGTATTATTATAATTATTTTTTTATTATTATTACTATTATCATCATAATTATTATTACTAGTAGCAGTAGTAGAAGTGTAACTTCAAAACTTTTATCATTTAACTTTATTGTAAACTTATCTATTGCAATGTATATGTTCACATTAAAAAGCTCTGAAAAATGAACAGTATCATCATCATCAACAGATTTTTTTAAGCTTAATGTCAAAGATGTACACTTTTCATTAGATTTATCTTATTTTTTCCATTTATTTTTTGTGTGTTGAAATGCAACAACAGTTTAAACACTTTTAAGGGAAAAAAACATATTTAATATGTTTTTATACACTCAAATGTTAGGGTGATGATCATGTGTAAAACATTAGTTCAGCATGTCCTCTAACACAGCAAATGAACAAACGGCCAGATCTCAGGAGGGACCGTTTATGTATAAATAATTTTTATACTTTTGACTAGGCCTGGGAAAGTAACACATTTTGCTGGACGATATTTTGTCCAACAAATTGTTGATGATAAACGATATCATTGTCAACATTATCTAGACCAAAATAACCACTAATATAATGTTAATATATCATAATAATGCAAGTACACCCTTTAAAATGCAACAAATAAACCTTCATTTAACATTGAAATGTCCAGAACCAGAACTTCTAAATGAATAAAAATAACAAACAAAAATTAAATAAAAAAGGAATCTCACTCCCTGTTAGAAAATGTTGCACCAAAAACAATAAAAAAAAGACCCAAAACAATAAATACAATGGCCTATCCATTGTCAACAGCCAAAACTGCACTTCAATAATGATAATAGATAAAAATAATAATAGAGTTGTACATTTTTTCACTTTGATATATATATATATATATATATATATATATATATATATATATATATATATATATATATATATATATATATATATATGAGGATGGAAAAATTATTGAGATGGGCACGTGACGTGTCAAGGGGTCTTTACATAACACCCCCCACCCAAAATCCGCACAAGCCTGCTGTATCCCCCCCACTTCTGAAATCAAAATTTCGTCCCTGGACACAGCAGGCTTGTGCGGATTTGGGGTGGGGGGTGTTATGTAAAGACCCCTTGACACGTCACGTGCCCATCTCAATAATTTTTCCATCCTCAATATATATATATATATCAAAGTTAAAAAATGTACAACTCTATTATTATTTTTATTTATTATCATTATTGAAGTGCAGTTTTGGCTGTTGACAATGGATAGGCCATTGTATTTATTGTTTTGGGTCTTTTTTATTGTTTTTGGTGCAACATTTTCTAACAGGGAGTGAGATTCCTTTTTTATTTAATTTTTGTTTGTTATTTTTATTCATTTAGTAGTTCTGGTTCTGGACATTTCAATGTTAAATGAAGGTTTATTTGTTGCATTTTAAAGGGTGTACTTGCATTATTATGATATATTAACATTATATTAGTGGTTATTTTGGTCTAGATAATGTTGACAATGATATCGTTTATCATCAACAATTTGTTGGACAAAATATCGTCCAGCAAAATTTGTTACTTTCCCAGGCCTAGTCAAAAGTATAAAAATTATTTATACATAAACGGTCCCTCCTGAGATCTGGCCGTTTGTTCATTTGCTGTGTTAGAGGACATGCTGAACTAATGTTTTACACATGATCATCACCCTAACATTTGAGTGTATAAAAACATATTAAATGTTTTTTCCCTTAAAAGTGTTTAAACTGTTGTTGCATTTCAACACACAAAAAATAAATGGAAAAAATAAGATAAATCTAATGAAAAGTGTACATCTTTGACATTAAGCTTTAAAAAATCTGTTGACGATGATGATACTGTTCATTTTTCAGAGCTTTTTAATGTGAACATATACATTGCAATAGATAAGTTTACAATAAAGTTAAATGATAAAAGTTTTGAAGTTACACTTCTACTACTACTACTACTAGTAATAATAATTATGATGATAATAGTAATAATAAAAAAAATAATTATAATAATACGAATAAATTGTGTCTGAGGAGTCAGTTATGTGGAGGAGATGAGTTTGTAAAAGTTAGTTTTGAGTATGTTTGTGAAGGAGGAGGTGAGTCTGAGCTTAATGCAGGGGTGTCACATGTTCCAACTTACGTTTAGACTTTGAAAGAAGTCTCTTATATCCACTTTTCATCTTCTTGACATGCTGCCTCCTGGCTGTGCCTAACTACCAAAGACTCACAAATGAACACTTATTCAAATGTTATGTAATGGAAGCTGAGCTGAGCTGATATTACACAGCGTCTAGTTGACGATGTGACTCAGTACCGGTGTCCCCTAGCGGCTCCAAACTAGCAAAACAACGTGAGCACGTTCTGACTGTTTACAACTTGAGTGACAGCAGCAACAGCCAATAATACGTTAGCAAGTATCAGCAGAGCCAATAGATTAGCTTTTGGGCGGGTCTAATAGGAAACCGGTTTCCGTTTCGGTCCTAGTGCTCAACCAAATCCATTTAATGGAGCGTAATATTGTTTTTGGACGGAAAAAAGTGCAGGGGACCAAAACTGCCTTTTGAAAAAGTGGGGGGGGGGGGGACATGTCCCACCCGTCCCCCCCCCAAAATTACGTCCCAGCTAGTCCCTACACCACCAGCAGGTCCCTGAGGTCCATGACCAAACCTACTGGTTGTGCAGCTCCAGGCTAAAGGTCAAAGGTGACAGATCATCTGCTGCTGTGGCCCCCAGACTCTGGAGCTCTCTCCCCCTGAGCCTGAGATCAGTGGACTCAGTGGTCTCCTTAAACTCACCTGTTCAGGCTCTGGTGTGACCTTCGTCACCACCCTCTCCTTGTTCTGCTCTTATTCTGCCTTTCCCGGTATCCACTGATTTCCCTCTTTCCTATTCATTTTCTCTCTCCCCTTCCTTACATTTTTAATCACAATTTTACGTTTTTCTCAATTTAAACATATTTTAAATCTTTTTTGGAATTCTTTTTTTATGTTTTAATTTTTTTTGTCTTTGTGAAGCACCTCATGATTTTTATCTTGAGAGGCGCTATGTAAAAGATTGTTTTCTGTCTTTTTTTAATCCAGATTAACTCATCAGTAAACTACATGAGAGTTTCCTCACAATTACAAATAAAAACAGTAAAACTGGATTTAAGAGAAATGTAACCAGGTTCTTCACAAAACAAACATTCAAACTAGGGAAGCACAATCAATCAATCAATCAATCAATCAATCAATCAATCAATCAATCAATCAATCAATCAATCAACCAATCAATCAATCAATCAATCAATCAGCCAATTAATCAATCATCAATCAATCAACCAACCAATCAATCAATCAATCAATCAATCAATACTTTATTAATCCCAGAGGGAAATATCAATATCGGCCAATGTTAGTCATTTTTTTTACCATATCAGTATCGGTCCCATAAATAAAACTGGGCAGATTTTAACAACCAATATTTTTTCCATTTTATTTCCATTTGTTTATCTGTTTCAGAAGGTGACGGGGTCATGTGTATTTGTTTAGTCATGTGACGTTGATTGTAATCATCTCAAGAGTAAATTTGTGTAGTGTGTTTACATTCAACTTAAATACTTTTCATTCTATACAAAATCTGCTGATTTTAGATGCATTAATGTCAGTATATCGGTATCAGAAAATATCTTATTAATACTGAAAATATGTATCGGTCCAATAACTTTTTATTGGTGCATCAATCATTCAAACCTAAAAAAAAAAAAGCAAAATGAAAGACTCCTCATATCTGGGACTCAAATAGATAACATTCCAGAATCTGGAGACCCGGTGCTGGGTTCCTTTCAGCAGGTTCTGACCAACCGTGCAGAACCCAGACTGGAGAGAATGTGTGTGAGAGAGAGTGTGTCAGAGGCAATGGCTTTGGAGGAGAACCCTAAACACACACACTGCTAAGGCAGCAGAACATTCAGTGCGTTTACATGCAGCCAGTAACCCTTTTAAAACCCGAATATTCACAATAACCCGGTTCCGCTCGGCCATGTAAACACAGCCAAAAACCCGGATATGCTCATAACTGGGTTTTTAAAAACCCGGTTACTACACCTGGGGTAACCCTTTTCTAACCCGAATGTTTGGTCGTGTAAACGCATATCGGGACATCCCCATCAAAGCGTGTGTTCTGCACATGCTCTGTTCGCAAGGAATCTTGGTCTTTTGAGTAGCGAGACGTCTTGTATGCGCCAGAACACCGGAAGTAAACAACAAGTAGGGAGCAACATGGCGAGTCGCGGCACAGCACCACACTTTTGGAGTGATGAAGAAACTAAAGCGCAAACAAACGTGGTCGCTATCTCTTCCGAACTGGGAAACATGTTGTTGTTTTCACGGATACCAGAACAAGAAGAACCGGAAATGACGCGTATTGCATCTGGACATAGTCCACACGTCCTGACGCTACCCCAACGTCCGCATTTACATCGGGTTATGCAAGTTAGGGGTAACTCTCTCTATTTATGCTTGTAAACGGGTTATTCTGTTCAGCTCAGAAACCCGAATACCGACCTTAACCCGATCATAACCCGGATGTTGGCTGCATGTAAACGTAGTCTTGAGTTGTTTAATAGAGGCAGGATATAGACACCGTATTGTGAGGCGTGTGTGTCTGTGTGTGTGTGTGTGTGTGTTCTTGTACTTACTACATACTGAGGACCATTTTGAACATTTTCCCTACAAAGTGAGGACATTTTTGGGTCCTCACTTTTTTAGAAGCTTACTATACCAGTTAGAGGTATGGTGTGAATTAAGTTTTAGTTAAGGTTAGGGTTAGGAATAAATCAGTGTAACGTCCAGCAATGGTCAGTTTTTAGGTACTGTTTGACCCTTCAACATCTGGTCAAAATGGAGACACGAGACTGCATGTGTTCCCTTTAAATTGGCCTGCCTTCATCCCACCAGCTGGAGCTCAGAGCCTCTCTGCAGCTCTGAACACATGATAACGAATTGTCAACAATGATGTTCTCTCCTCAAGGTTCAAGCTTCCCTTATCGATACTTCATGCCTCTGAATAAGGAACACTCGCAGCTCGGATCAGTTGCTAAATCAAAGAATGATTTCTTAAATTAAATATGAACTTTAAAACGTATAAGCTAGATAATCAGTAAATAAGCGTTTGTTTATGGCTACTTATAATAATTATAGTAAAACGAAGTGCTTTCATTAATCCATGCTCAATGACTGAAGTTGGAAATGAATGTTATGTTACAATTATAGTGATTGAAATATGTTTCAGCATGCTGATATGACAAGGCCATCACCATTTGCACTCACACAAGAACAAAGTAAGGTTAAGTTAAACTCATGACACATAAATAGTCCTTTACCCCAGATCAGAGCATACGGATCAAAGAAGGTGTGTTACTGAGATTCTTGGTAATATTCCTCAACTTGTCAACCTCTGGTTGGCTACACAAATCATAACATGAGAACATTAAAACTCTGGTTATTCATCAGTTCTTGAGGGAGCTTCAGACCAGCCATCTGAAGCAAAACCCTCTCTAACCATCAAAGCTTTTGACATGTCGTCAAAATCTTTTTGCACCTGCGAAGCTGATACAGCAACAGTTCCTGCAGAACAAGCTGATATTGTTTAGACTCCTTCAGAGTCCCAGACACGCGGTTCTATCCATCTGTTGTGGACAACTCTAATACCGGTCTAGTATTGCCGCAGTTTCTTCTATGGACATCGGTGCCTGGAAGTCCGAGGACTTCGACATTCTGGACCTATCACAAGGGTCTTCGAGTGGGTATGTAGACATGACAGATTGCGTCTGATGTGTTTTTGATAATGATCAACTTCATAGCTTAACGCAAACCAAATTCTTTTACATCCACAACTCAGCTCTCCTAGAAGTTCTGTTAACATTGCATTCACACATAGGTTCATACATCACATCTAGTTCCATCCATCACAGTAAATGTTAGTTAACTTGTCATGTTTTAATTGTTGGTAAAATAAATTCTTACTTTTTTAAACCTGACTGTTTTCTGAATCAAAACAAAGTGTGTACAATCCCCTGATTAATAAAGAATCCTAGATGTTCTGATGAAACACGGTAAAGACCAAGCAGGGTTGATATTCTATATTTAGATAGAGTATCACAGCTTATTGGTCATAAGTAGAGGTATTATATATATTGAGCTCCTAAAGCACTCAATTTCTCAAACCCTACGTCAGCATTGGTTATGGTTAGGGTTGGGGTATGGCCGTATGGGTTAGGCATGGTGAAATCACAAAAATGAATGGAAGTCAATGGAGGGTCCTCACTATAGAAAGACAGACGTGTGTGTGTGTGTGTGTGTGTGTGTGTGTGCGTGTGTGTGTGTGTGTGTGTGTGTGTGTGTGTGTGTGTGTGTGTGTGTGTGTGTGTGTGTGTGTGTGTGTGTGTGTGTAAGGATGAAAAACCAAGGCAGAGCTCTGAGTACATCATCGTCTAACAAACCAGAGCAGGAAATAAAGCCACCCTGACTTTAATATGAGTAGTGATGACAGAACTGTTGTACTCTTCCTGACTCTGATCATCGTCTCAACTCTCAGGTTCATTCAGAAATCAACGTTTTGAGTCATGTGATCACTGGTGCACTATTTTCAGGAACTAGAAATGAAGAGCCACACCACAGCTGAGCTTCAGACAGCAGGTTTTTGATCTTACTTCCTGATATCTGGACATCTCTCCTCTGATTGGCTAACAGCAACACAACTCTACCACTGACTCTGTTTGCTCTGTAACGTTGATGTTTTATCTCCACAAATAACACGAGCCTGGAGGAGTTCTGCTCTGTGGTGGAGTTGCTAATGCTAACAGTTAGCTTCAACTAGCCGAGACGTTCTCTGCTGTTTCCTGGATGCTAAACCAACAACAGCCTTCCCCGTCATGAGCCAAGATGGGTGAGTCCATGAATGTTAAGTGACAGTGTGACGTAGATCTGTCAGGATTTTCTAATCCTAGAGTTTTACCGTCTGTTTTCTATTAGAAGCTAATGCAGGAGATAGGTGTAGGAGACTATTTCATGTTCAGCCTGCATGAAACACTAACTCACATATTAAATCGGCTTTCATTGTTTTTTTTTTTTTTGTTTCTTTGTTTGTTTTTGTTGTCTTGAATGATCGCCATCCCACCCAGTTACACATTTACACCAGAACCTTTAATCTGATGACCTCATTTACATCAAAATATCTGCTATCTCTTAAAGAAGCTTCTCCTGAGGGACAGTCAGGCAGCAAAAACACCCAGCCTGCCTTCTGGAAGCCCACTGATTACAAACAGCAGGTTAATCCTAAAGAAACATTAGTTTACTAACTAGAGGCTTTAAATAAGTCATGTTGCAGGATGGTTCTGACAACAGGAGATTTATTTTTGTAGAGCAGGAATATTCATATCCGGGTCTCAAGGGCCAGTATCCAGCATGTTTTGGTGGTTTCTCTGCTCCACCACAATTGATTCAGTGGTTGAATCACCAGCCTGTCAATCACCTGCGATGGAAATCAGGTGTGTTGAAGCAGGGTTAAAGGTAAAATGTGCGGGAGACCGGCCCTCGAGGCCTGGAATTGGATACCCCTGAGAGTTTGTTTCTACCAGAGATTTGTTAAATGACCAATAAGAAGCGACATTCCATGTAAATATGAATTATCAATCTGATTGGTCTTTGAATGTTTGTGTCACACGTGCCGGCGAATGAAGCAGAGAAGAGGTGAGGATCCAAAACGGGGTGAGGAAGACAGGCAGACGGGTAGGAATGTTTAACAATCATTTATTTGGAGACACGCTGGACAATGAAACAATGATCCGACACAAGACACAGAACAGAAGGGGTTTAAATACATGAGGGCCGGGAGCTACGGTGATTAGGAAACGAGAGGCAGGTAGGAGCAATTAACGGAGACACAAGGCAGAACCAAATGGGGAGACAGGACAGGATGTGACAGTACCACCCCCACCCCCCACCCCCCCCAAAGGGCGGATCCCAGACGCCCACAGGAACAAGGAGCAGGGCGGGAGGAGGGGGACCCGGAGGGAGGGCCAAGAGGAACCGAGGGACCAACGGAGAGGAGGCAGGGACCAGCAGAGTTCGGGGGCCTGCGCCTGGGGCAGAGGAGGAGGAGACGGCAGGCTCTTGGAGGCCTGCGGCGGAGGAGGCAGTGATGACTGGCTCTTGGGGGCCTGCATCTGCGGCAGAGGAGGAGGCGACGGCGGGCTCTTGGGGGCCTGCGTCTGCGGCAGAGGAGGAGGAGACGACGGGCCCTTGGGGGCTTGCGTCTGCGGCAGAGGAGGAGGCGACGGCGGGCTCTTGGGGGCCTGCGTCTGCGACAGAGGAGGAGGCGACAACGGGCTCTTGGGGGCCTGCGTATGCGGCAGAGGAGGAGGCGACGACGGGCTATTGGGGGCCGGCGTCTACGGCAGAGGAGCTCTGCAGGCTGGACCGGGGACAAAGTCTCTGCAGGCTGGGCCAGGGACAAAGTCTCTGCAGGCTGGGCCCGGGACAAAGTCTCTGCAGGCTGGGCCGGGGACAAAGTCTCTGCAAGCTGGGCCTTGGACAAAGTCTCTGCAGGCTGGGCCGGGGACAAAGTCTCTGCAGGCTGGGCCTTGGACAAAGTCTCTGCAGGCTGGGCCGGGGACAAGGTCTCTGCAGGCTGGGCCGGGGACAAAGTCTCTGCAGGCTGGGCCGGACCGGAGACAAAGCCTCTTGGATGGGCCGGACCGGAGCCTCTTGGAAGGGCAGGACCGGAGCCTCTTGGAAGGGCAGGACCGGAGCCTCGTGGAAGGGCTGGACCGGATACGGTGCGACCTCCGGAACCACCACTGGAACTGGAGACGGTGTCGACCACAGGACTGGAGACGGTGGAGATGCCGGACTAGAGGGGATGTCGACCTCTGGACACGAGGGAGTGTCGATCTCTGGACTGGAAAGAGTGTCGACCTCTGGAGTGGAAAGAGCGTCGACCTCTGGAGTGGAACGAGCGTCGACCTCTGGAGTGGAAAGAGCGTCGACCTCTGGAGTGGAAAGAGCGTCGACTTCAGATGAGGCGTCAACTTCAGATGAAGCGTCGACTTCAGATGAGGCGCCGACTTCAGAGGAGGCGTTGACTTCTGGCCTGGGGGCGTCGACCCTTGGACTGGAAGAGGCGTCGACCCCTGGAGTGGATGAGGCGTCGACCTCTGGAGTGGATGAGGCGTCGACTCCAGAACACGAGGAGGTGTCGACTTCAGAACACGAGGAGGCGTCGACTTCAGAACACGAGGAGGCGTCGACTTCAGAACACGAGGAGGCGTCGACTTCAGAACACGAGGAGGCGTTAACTTCAGAACACGAAGAGGCGTCGACTTCAGAACACGAAGAGGCGTCGACTTCAGAATACGAAGAGGCGTCGACTTCAGAACACGAAGAGGCGTCGACTATAAGACTGGAAGGGGCGTCGACCTCCATTGACTTCTGGTCTGGAGGCGTTGACTTCTGGACCGTCGACCTCTGGACCGTCGACCTCTGGACCGTCGACTTCTGGACCGTCGACTTCTGGTCCGTCAACTTCTGGTCTGGGGGCGGCGACTTCTGGTCCGGGGGCGTCGACTTCTGGCCCGGAAGCGTCGACTTCTGGTCCAGGGGCGTCGACTTCTGGTCCAGGTGCGTCGACTTCTGAATTGTCTGCTTCTGGACCAGAACCGTCTGCTTCTGGGTCGGAACCGGAACCATCTGCTTCTGGGCCAGAACTGTCTGCTTCTGGGCCGGAACCTTCTGCTTCTGGAGCGGAACCGTCTGCTTCTGGGCCGGAACCGGAACCATCTGCTTCTGGGCCAGAACCGTCTTCTTCTGGGCCCGAGCCTTCTGCTTCTGGAGTGGAGACTGAGCCGCAGCAGGAGGGGCTGCCTGGACAGGCTGGACCGGATGCAGTGCAACCTCCAGGACCACCGCTGGAACAGGCTGCGTCTGAACTGGTGGTGCTGGAAACCGGGAGAACAGGGAGGACAGACCGTCTAGCTGAAGCTCCTGGAGGCTGAGGGTCCGATGGAGCTGGGCCAGCTCAGCCCGGAGACCGGCGAGCTCCGCTGGGTGGACCTCGGGCTCGCTCCTCTGGCTCTGAGATGAGGGAGCGGCCGGCTGGACCGAGGCTCTCTCCTGGCAGTTCGAGGAGGATAGAGTGTCCAGATGGGACTCCTGGAGGCTGACGAGCTGGCGGATCCGGCCAAGTTCCGCCTGGAGACCGACGAGCTCTGTCAGCTGGGCTGCAGGCATTGCTCCTCTGCCTGCAGATGACGGATGCGCATATTGGGCTGGTGACGGGACTGCTGATCTGGCTGGGGGCGGGTCCAAGCTGCTGCGTCGGGCAGGGGCAGCGGCGAGTCCGCAGCTCCGTCCCGGGACACAGGGATGCGGTGGAGCTCGGCGTTTCTCCCCATGCCGTAGACCAACTCCGGGGGAACAGACAGCCAGGCTTGTGCCAACAAAACTGGAGCGATCTGGAAGCGGCTCCCGGTCCAAACTCGCCTCCGGCTCCGGGAGGGCGGGGAGGAATGCCATGGCCGAAGGTCGGCGATGGCGTCTTCGGCGAGGCGAAGCTGGAGAAAGAGAGGCCGGCCGGTGATCGGAGGAGAGGAACCAGAGCAGGCACTCCCAGGGTAGAATCTCCCCGCTGGATCCCTTAACGGGTTCGGGTCGGATCATTCTGTCTCACGTGCCGGCGAATGAAGCGGAGAAGAGGTGAGGATCCAAAACGGGGTGAGGAAGACAGGCAGACGGGTAGGAACGTTTAACAATCATTTATTTGGAGACATGCTGGACAATGAAACAATGATCCGACACAAGACACAGAACAGAAGGGGTTTAAATACACGAGGGCCGGGAGCTAAGGTGATTGGGAAACGAGAGGCAGGTGGGAGCAATTAATGGAGACACAGGGCAGAACCAAACGGGGAGACAGGACAGGGTGTGACAGTTTGATTTAAAATTACCTTTAGGTTTATTGACTATTCAGGAAATACACACTTCATATTAATTCAGACGGAATCAAGTACATAGTTTATAAAAATGAATTTAATTCTATTTTCCTAAACTAATGGTTATCCATGATAAAGTATAAATTAGAAGATGGACTGTAAGCTGGATGTTTGTAGCAAAACATCGTTAAGTATCTGAGAGATCTTCTGATGTCTGGGTTGTAAAATCACTGTGGCTGAATGGTTTGGTAAGTGTAGTGGTTCAATAGTTAAATCTTACGTAGGAAACCATCAAAGGTGAGATTCCATAGAAAAGATTAAATCAATTTGATGTATCTTTGAATACCACCTTTAAACAGAAGATCTGAACTTTTTATTGCAGGGATTAGGTAACACTTCGTATTAACCCAGAGTCAAAAGAGAGAGAGAGACAAGTTTTAAAATTTAAGAAGATTTATTTCTAAACAATTTAAAACAAGGCTAACTAACTAAACACTCTGTGTGATGAATGGATCTAGGTGTGAATGAGGCAAGATGGATAGTGTAAATGTGGAATGTTGTTATCAGAGCTCTCGTTTCCGGAGAAGCGTTAGTTCTATGTGGGAGGGAATGGTTTGCTCTAAACTACAGTCGGAGTTTCAAAACCACATTCAGACGCTATCTTGCCGTTCTACATACCTTTGCGGAGACCTCTGTTATAGATCCAGAATGCCAGGTCCTCGGACCCCCCTTTTGGTACTGGAGCCGATCAAACAGCGTCAGCAGTACGACAGACTGGTCTTTGGATTGTCTCCAGGTAAAAAGCGACAGTTGGTTGACAGCGTCAGCGGCGCCCTGAAGGTTCAGTGACTTCAGCTTTTCTCTGATGGAGCGTTGCGTCAGGTGAAGCTTGCAACGGGTTTTATTATCCAGCTTGTCAAGTTTCTTTGTGGTTAAAAAGTTACGAGTGGCCGGCTCAAAACTCTAGAACGTTGAACTGAGTTAAGGGTGCGTGGGAGTTAGTTTTATAATTCAGATGTTTTGATTTATGGTCGAATCAGAACGTGACAACAAAAATAAACGCTGCACAGATTATGCCACGCGTCAGAAAGGAACGCTCTGATTGGAGAGAAAAGGGAATTTGTCATGTGATATTAACATTACGTGTGATCAGTCCAGTGTGTAGTTTAAAGTTATATTACTTATCATACTATCATAAGATTATAATATCAAGTAATTAATATTCTCATTTCACAGATTGATTTAACATCGACTTCACATGATTATTTGGACTAACAAAGTTATTTGATTATTTTTTAATAGAGTTCTTCTGATCTTCTCTTGAGCTGTAAGGAGAGGCAAATAGCTAGTTAAAACAGTTTAGATGCAGAGGCATCAAAGGCCTTGAGCAATATCTCAAGGAGATAAGTTCTTCATGAGGAGAGAGGAAAATGGTCCCTTCATGATGCTACATAAGCTACAGATTAGTCATAAAACCATCCAACGCAATTTGTGCCGAGTCTACGCACCCTTCATGTTGAAGGTCCCTGTGCAATCCAGGGGTCCAGAGGTCGGTATGGACAAACTGCCGGTGGCGGGACCTCTGGGCACCGAACCCGTAGCTCAGCTCCGAGCATGACCCGTCTAGTCTGAGATACCTTCCAGGTGACGGCAGGAAGCAGTTGTATCTACTTTGTATCTGATAAACTGACAAGAGTTGCAGAGTCTCTGAGGTTGAGTCAAAAGAGAGGATGGTTCCAAAGCTCACCTGCATGGTTATCTGAACCGGGAGACAGCTGGAGAACTGAGGGGTCAGGTAGTGATACCTGTTTTTATCAACTGTTTGTTGACAAATTTAGACAAATCAGAATTTGACAAGTTTTAAAGGCATTACCAAAAACCTCAACGAAACACTCCCTCACTCAGATACTTAGAGGTTAACTCCTAGTGAGAAGTGAAAAGGTTATACCGTTGTGTGGCGCAAAAATGTTAACATTTAATAATAAATCTAGTAATATTATTGTGTTCATACTGATTAACTAAATTAATCAAACACTTTGGATTTAAACAAATTGTTCATTCACCAGAAAAAGAGGTTTTTACAAAATAATTTATGGCAAAAAAAGAGAAGCTTTGTTAAGAAAGTAAAAGTCTCGTCTTCAGCATGAGACCTTGGGTTTCCAGCTAAGATACGGGAGCCAGGAGAAGGACTTATTATGGCTCCCTTCTTCTGTAACAAGGGCGTTGAGCAGTCCTTTTCTGGTTTGGAGACCAGACAGATGTGATTTGGCACACCAGTTCATCTCGTCGTATTGGCACCACAGTGTCAGATTGACCCGTATGAAGAAGTAGTTTGGGCCTGCAAGTTAAAAGTTAACTTGTGCTCATTTTGATGAAATGCTCAGCCGTTCGGTACGCTAGCTGAACCAGGTTCAGTCACTGTGCTGATTGAAATCACCTGTTTTATTTGCTGAACCTAAGAAAAACACGGCATGGAGACGACTTGTTGATACACAAATCCCCATCTCTGGTTTCAATCATGAAGTGGAATCATTTGGTTCTGACCCAAATGCAGGAGCGCAGGTACAGGAAGCAGACTGGCAGGGAAGCAAACTGTTTTATTAGAATTCTGGCAGGTAGGATCATGGCATGATGGGAAGACGAGACAAGGATCTGACAAAATCAGAGTTTAGATACACAAGGATTTTCAGGGAAACAGGTGAGTCAGACAGTTTGGTCATAAAAAGTCATTTGTTGATAATCCAGATGAAAGAGTTGTGACTTGAAAGACACCTTTTTATCGTTTTTGAAAGTGTTTTACACAAAACGTTTCATGCATTAGTAGCAGGAACTTTAAATGGAAAAAATAATCAGAATTTACTGTAGAAAACTCCCCGAGGGTCAGTTTGCTCTGCAGGAGGTTTCTACTCACAGCAAAACAATCATGGTACTCAGTCAAGCTGATACTGGTGTGTGTGTGTGTGTGTGTGTGTGTGTGTGTGTGTGTGTGTGTGTGTGTGTGTGTGTGTGTGTGTGACCACTGGTAGGACTGGCCATTCTCTGACGTGTTAATTTCCAGTAATGGGATGAGTCCTTGGCGTCCTGGTGGGATTCGTATTAAAAGTCAATTGGCCCTAAAATTCAGCCGCACCCCTGAAGTCTGCAGCAGCGAGACGTTTCTGTCGGCGGCTACAACTCCACGGGCTGAAATTGGATCTGACCACAAAGGACAGTGGACCAGAGAGTGACCACCTGTAGTCCTCTGACTAGCCTGGACGCCACTGGTAACCAGTATGAGTCTGTGTGTAAAACACGTTCCGATGAAGAGGAAAGCTCCTGAATCGCGCGAGGAGTTGCATGAACGTGTGACCCTGATGTCCGTGTCTGCTGCCGAGGCCATCAGCTTCCCCTGACTCTTAATTTACCGCCTGTGTGCGTGTGTGCTCAGGTACATCACTGGGCTGAGAGAGGCCATCAGCCTCCTGCTGCTGGGACTCCACTGGAACCACGGCAATAATCACAGGAAACATCACTGGTCCCAGCACATCCCCCGGAAACTTTTACCTTTCACTTGTTTGTTTATGTTTGTGTTGTTTCATCCTGCAGTCGGACACACTTAACCAGAAACTAAACATATATAAACACACACAGGCTAACTCACAAGCAGAACTCAGACCAGATTAGCAGACAGATTAAAGTCAGAATAATCTGAAACAATCCAGTTTGGCTTCACTGAGGAACTAAAAAAATCTGCTTTTAATCCAATGATTCTCAGTCCTGGTTGGTGTTTTATCTCCTTTACTTTACAGTTATTTTATTTATTCATTTACTTGGTACCTGCAGTTGCATCATCGATGTTTTATTTTGATTTATTTTATTAGACTCTGCACATGACTTCAATCAGAAGAAACAATAATCCAACACGACCAGCTCCGCCTCCAGCCCATCACAGGTTCTAACTAAAGGAACGAGTGAA